>NW_010402787.1:0-6689 GCF_000710305.1 Buceros rhinoceros silvestris | reverse complement strand
TGAACAAGTGGCTCTTGAGTCACTGTCCCATGTTTTATCCCACCACTGGCAAGTCTCAATCTCGAGTTACTGTATGTCACCATGTTAAAAGATCGAACTCACTGCAAGTGAAAAGCCGGTTGCTACATGTGCTGTATGACAGTATCTAAGATAGTTGAGGCTTGGCGATGTGGAAGGCTACAAAAGGCAGGTGGAGCACAAGGAAAGAATTCCAATCTTAACCACGTTCTTCTTATTCACATGTTGTTGCCTAAGATCAAGCCATGATCTCCTTGCATTAAGTCCAAGCAACTTCCAGTTCTTCCTTCCTAGGTTGTACATAATGACCTGGGACAGAAGGAAGAAATTTGTGATAAACAAAAGGAAATTTGCTATTGTGTAGGAGTTGCTCACAAGCCACTTAACCTCAAATTATGAGAACTAGCCTAATTGTTTATGTAATGTTATGCTAATAAATTACTTCAAGGGAACATTTTAATCTCTTCTACTGACTCAGAAAGTGCACAAGAAAGTTTTTAATGTGAGAATCTATCCTGTCTTGCTTTCTACCACATACTTAGCATGACACTTTGTCAGTGTTTCAGTGATGTGTATGTGGAAGAATACATTTTAATAATTATCTCTGTGAAATAATTGCATTTGAAAAATACCATGACAGACGTGCTGAGTTAAATTCTAGCTCTGCTATCCATGGGTTAGAGAGGGAAATGTGTCCAGAGCAGGCCCAAACTGAACATCTCTCTTCTGCTCCATTCATGAATTATTTTGTGGAAAAATACCTTTGGTCCAGTTGGCGGCCAATTACAGCCAGTAAAAACCCCATGAATAAATTTTCTTCATATATTGCTTGCTGTAGTAAGTCTCTGGTGTAATGAAACAAAATATTCAGCTCATTGCTTTAGAGATTATTTTTTTAAGGGAAGCTGAATCATGCTTAGA
This sequence comes from Buceros rhinoceros silvestris, assembly GCF_000710305.1. NCBI lineage: Eukaryota > Metazoa > Chordata > Aves > Bucerotiformes > Bucerotidae > Buceros > Buceros rhinoceros. The sequence continues at coordinate 5,750 of NW_010402787.1, read as the reverse complement.
TACTACCTCAGTACCCTCTGTTTCTGTTTTGGTTAAAGATATTCCTGTGTTTTCATTAGAAGATGTATGGTTTTATAGAATCAGCATTGATCTTATGTTCTGAGCTAGTATTGAGTATATGCAGTTGTACCCCAAGGGAAAAGGACACGTTTATATTCCAGACACCTTTTCTTTTCCATGCACATATTTCAATTTCTGGCTGTTTGTAGATGATGTTTTCAGCCTTCCCTGTGAAAATAAGGGTCATGGGATCATACTTTGTGCCTGCACATGTGTCTCCCTTATTTTTTCCAGTTTCTTTCAAACCATTTTTTTAGCCAAATTTTAAAAAGGGGCAAAAGTAAAAAAAAAAAAAACCCCGAAGATTCGACATGGCTAGGGAAAATAACCGAGGGAGGAGGGCAGCATTCCAACCCTCCAGAGGAAAGGACTGTGTCTTGATCTCAATTCATGTTAAATACATGAATATCTATACAATAAAGTGGCGTTATAAATGCCTCAGGTTGAGGAAAAGCCTCAGTGAGCCAGTAACTACAAGAAACCGATCTTTATTAGTTCCATTTTCTGGCAATTAATGGTTTAAAGGAAGACAAAACAGGAGCTTTTGAAATGAATAATTTGTGATCTTACAACAGACCAAACTTGCACTAGTGTTTCTCATACTGAGTACAAGACCAAACTGGTGTTCAGTAGAGTTTCAGCTCCGTAAAAAGCTTTGTGGTTGGGTTGACCCAGGCTAATCCACCATGTTTCAGCTGGAGACTGATGAAGCTGTAATTCAGCTCAAACTTGTGTAATTAATAGCTAAGGAATTCTCTAATTTATGCATAGAATCACTTCAGTTCTGTAAACAAAGTTATTTGTAGTGTTCAAAAACGATCATATATGTAGCACATGCATGTTTGGGTGTGCTGTGTTGTCTGTAATATGAACCATTTCATGCGTACTTGGTTTTCTGCACAGTGCTACAGCCTAATGTTTGCAAATTTTATAAACTAGCTGAAGTGTCTTTCTTGTCATCACACATGGTGTAGTCTTCGGCAGCAAGGCTGCATTCTGAATGGCATTTCCCTGGTCCTCTCTTAGGTTTTATTACCTGTAGAAGGATTATACATTAGACTCATAATTACTTGCTCAATGGAAAGTACAAATGAAAGTGGGATAGCCATTAAATGAGCAAAGAGAGAGAATATTGGATTTCCTTAAAACACAGTCTTCAGTTAAATTGAAATTAAACAAAACTAGCCCAATGGGACTGAAAGACTCCAAAGCTGTATTTTTGCAACTTCAAATAAAAGACAAGGAAATGGAAGGAAAATGGAAAAACATCAACCCTACAATTCAGGCACTGACTTTTTTGTTTATAGTATCCAATTGCAACATGAGCTTTATGTCACCGGCAACATGAGCTTTATGCTTTCTTGTGAGGAGAAGGGTTAGAGAGTGATGGTAAAGAAGGGAATTAACTTGGAGCTAAGTTTTAGGACTGAAATAATCCAAATAATTAGGGATCATCTCTCACCATTTGTGCCATTCCAACTCTGCCAGAATTTCTCTTACTGGGCGGTATCGGACTCTGAACAGTGGCTCGGTGGAGGTATCTGAGACAAAGCTCCTGAGAACTGGGTGATAGCAAATAGCAGCATTAGCACTGGAGCTGCTATCTGCAAGTCAGCTGTTGTGATTTAGTTCAGTCAAAACCACTGAGCCATTTATGATTTGTTTGCATTAGTTTTGCCCTTTCTTCTCTCCCTCAAGTATGCAATAAGGAGATGGGCTTTCACCACAGGCTGTGCTGATAGCAAATTCCTTGATGCTTGATTCATCACAATGCATGTCTCAATCAGGCTATGCACCTTTGGCTAACGGACATGTGAACTTCTGTGCCCTGAAGGACAGGTTTGCGTTACTGCCTCCCTTCTGTTGTTCTTCACCCTTTGGTATACATCCCAGATAACAGGTTGTGCTTGGTGACTGGTATTTTCTTACTTTTCCTTCTTTCTGAGATCCTTCTCTCTTTCTAAATAAACCTTTTCAATGATGAATTAGGAGTCATTTTGGACCAACAGTAGGTAAGATAGGAAAGCTAGTTCAGGAAGAGGAAGCTTCTGAGGTGTGTTTGTTTCAGATTACAGTAAAGCCCATCAAATTTGAGTCATGTGAGTCACAGTGGGATAGAATGATTTGAATTAGGATCCTGAGATGTGAGATGGGATCAGCAATTCTCAGAAGAGCTAAAAACAAATCTTCTGTCTTGACACAATCCCTAAGTTTTCATTGTTTCTTAGATGGGAATTTTTTTTTCTTCTGTCCACTGTCTTTGCTTGCAAAGAAATAGTTTGCGTGTTGCCAGATCTGTAGTGTACACTGAAACAAGTCTGATGATATTCCCATTCATTCATCCATGGATTGACTACATTTTCTAGAGTAGAAAAAGAAACAAAACTAGTGAAGGAAGCTTTAAAGTGAGAGTACCAGTAACACCAAAATAAAGTCTAACTGGAGCAATGTTTTAAAAGAGAAGATTAAAGGAAGGGAAGCAAAAGGCAGGGAGAGGTTGACATTTGAAGAAACACATGATTTAGCAAAAGAACTGTAGCCTGGATTTTATTAATGCATCTTAAAAATAAGAAATAGGACAGCTTTAAGTAACTGGATCCTTATCAGGATTCATTAGTTCATCTACGCAATACAGATTTTATATTTTTCTTCTTTATCGTTCTCTTGAGTGATCTCTCGGCCGCCTTTTAGGAGTCTCTGCCCCTTCAAATGACATTAATTTGCAGCTCTATTGGTACTGAATAAAAGAGACAAGATTTCACCTGTGCTCCTACTTCATTCTCTCTCTCAAGAACACGTTTAGGAGGAAGCTGGATTTTAGGAAAGCTGGACAGTTAGCTCTTGAGAGCAGAACTCCATGGACCCTTTGGCTTCTCTGGCAAGTACTGTGGCCTGATAAGTGCATACCTATAAAAGAAAAAGTTGTTTCTGAGACCCTGATATCTGTGCTGTGGTTTTCCCTCAGAATAGTTCCAGACCCAAGGACTGAATGCCTCTAAACTGTTGGGTCATATCTTTAAGTTTAATTTCGTTTGAAAGGAATCCCGTTTCTCTTCCCTGAGAGCATTTCAGTGTGTGAACTATAGCATAGCAAAGAGAGTTTGGAGTATGTCTAGAGGCATGGTCCTGAGTCAAAACAAAATGCTGATGCACATGGGTCTTATTGTAGCATACAGCTGGAGCTGGACAAAGGGGCTCATTCTTCCATTACTCTTTTCCGTATTCATGTTGTTTAAACAGTCAAATATCTGTTTTCTGTTCACTCTATCTTCTGCTCAGGGAGATCACTTTACCAGTGCCATTCACCACATAATTGACCTGGAAATGTGGCCACAGGGGAGTGGAAATGATCCGTCAGGAGACAGGGAAAGATAACTTCCTTTATCAGCAAGGCTGGTTTATGCCAGTCTTCACTGAACTACATCTTTAGTAGTGTATGTAAGATGAAATAATTCTTTCTCACCTGCCATTGCCTGAACTAAAACACTTCCAGAAGCACAGGTTGAAGTGACTGTGAATGTGAAAGGCATGAAGTCTCTTTTGCTACGATATATTTCTCATTTGCTTGGTGGAAAGATCTAAAATCCCTTGGTTAGAAACAGGCATGTTGTGTGAGACAGGGAAGAAAGTTGTCTGAATTCCTACTTGCTTCTTTCAAGAAGTTTTCCAGCAAACTGATGGAGTATTACTCTTATTCCTTGAGTTTTACACAACTGTGACTACTGAACTAGAGTTCATAGTCTGCTTTGAAACAGGTCATTTCTTGTCCTCCTCAAGCCATTTATGACCTTTCCCTTAATATTTTCCATCTCCTTCCACAAGTGGCATGATCTCTTTGTTCAATGAAGTCCATTTCCCACCTCATCTCTCCACTGGAGGGACTTTGAGGAGGGTGTTGTTTCTTTTCTTATCTTCATTCTTTTTGGTTTTATTTAGTTTTTATCAGCAACATTTTCTTTCTTCCCCTCTGTGATTTCCCAGCCGTGAGATAAATAGCCTTGTATCTTACAAGCTAAATACAATTACTGCTATCAAAACTGGAGTCTTTCTCTCCCTGTAAATGTCTTTTGGAAGCTGATAAGCTGTTCAAGGCAAACTGCAAGCTTCTGCCTAATCCTGAGATTAAACATAACCACCCAGAAGACAGCAAGAGATAATTGGGGGTGTGGGGGGCTGTTGAGGGGAGTCAGACAGGAGAAGAAGAAAGGAGGAGAAAGTGAGATTGTCTCCTGAGATATTAAGAGGACATACACAAGTCTCAAGGTTATTTGTAAAGGAATTACACAAAACACACAAGAGCTTGTTATGATGAGGAATTTCCTCAGATAACGCAGTGATTGTTGTAGTTGTTAAAGACAAATTTTTCGCAGGGATTTCTTTAATGTAAAGCATAAAGGGGACTGTGTAGAAAACAGCTCCCAGCCATGACTAATGATTTTTATATATTAGTCCCCATCTTGTCCTTGAAACAGGTCTCACAAGGTTACTTCCAGATTCTTTGCACACGCTGGCTTGGGTTCATCTCACTGACTTTATACTGAATACGGGGAGACATAGATTTCGCAAGAGTAAAGCAGGGGACTGACAAAGCTTTTCTGTGCTTTTTGTTTTGCTACTTGTTGACCGTCTGAATGAATATAATTTAATCCTCCTGTTTGTGAAACAGAGTTAACACTAATCTTCTAGGAAATAACAGTGCTTTAATTACAGAGGAATAGTGTGTTATACCTGTAGTACTCTTCAATTATAACCAAGGCAGGATTACTGAAGATAAATAGTCTTTTTGAGTCAGTCCAATACAGCTGAAAAATAGCAGCCTCATTTCTGGATATATAAGTTCTTCATGCCTTTTTTATCAGTGACATTTTAATTTTCTTTCTTGGTAACTTTTTGAAGTTTTTGTGTTTCTGGAAGCTTGTCTCTATTTTTTAACTGTTATCTGTCGGCCTAAAGGGATATTACCTCTCCCAACTTGGCTTTGTTTAATTCATAATGCATTAGCCAAAAAGGAGAACATAACTCTGGATGATCTAACAGTAGCATCACTGGAGAGAGAAGAAAATTTAAGAGAAGATTACATAGCCTTTCTTCAGCTGATGTGTGCTCTGATAATTGTCAATACTATGTGATATTGTGATTATTAGTTCTGATGAGCTCAGTAATGCAGAGTCTAATGCTGATTGGGACACTAACAAGGAAAGCTCAGAAGAACTGGGATGTATGAGTCATTGCAACAAGTTCTTCCCTTCTAAGTTGGTAGCTATTTCTGCAGAGTACCCCTGCACAGTTCCTGTACTACTTCAGTGATTTCCAAATGCTTGGTAGCTGGGCCTTGTTAGAGGAAATGACTACACTCCATGCTTTGCAGAGCCTGGATCCTTCTCCCCAAAATTCCCTCTGCCTCTTCCAGAGTGATTTTGGCATCTCCTCATTCCCTCTTCTTTCCACACACCATCACCTCAACTCCCAGCTCCCCACCCCCCTCTCCCCCATGCTGTAAAACCTGGTTTTTTTCCTTCTCGTGCCCCTTTAGTAATCTCTTCCCTCCTTGAGACTCAAGGCTGTTAGGATTTCTTCCTCACTTCTGAAACCAAGGTAGTAGTATAACTGCTACTTAACAGTAATAGGTAATAGTATAATAGTATGTAGTATATATACCATTATATATATACTATATATATAGTATAATA
>NW_010402786.1:44185-50451 GCF_000710305.1 Buceros rhinoceros silvestris | reverse complement strand
CCTCGCGGGTGCCCGTTTCCCGCCGTCCCTCACGCTCCCACTGCTCCCTGGCGGGCAGCTCCTTTCTTGCTTTTCCCGCTTCCCCGTCCGACCCCATCGCCGCCTCCCCTCACCCTTAAATCTCTCCGGAGCTTTTAAAGGAGGAGTTTCCGTAGAGAAGTAATTGGAGCTCTTCGAGGGGGTGCAAGCCCTGTGAAATGACTAATGGCCAGATGTATTTCCCTTTTTCTTTTTTAATAGTTCCTTAAGCTTCGTCAGCTGGAAGTCTGCAGCACTGCTCTCGCCACACCGATTTCCTCATCAGAAACGGGATTTTCTTTTGCTCTTATACCCCACTGGTTTTATGTTGGAGGTTATCTAGGAGCTAAAAAGGATGTTTGTGGCGAAATGTTCTTTCCTTGAAGGTAACAATGTCGGTTCACATAAGCACCTACACCACAGTTTCGAAACCCTTGGTCCTCCTCACAGAGAAGTGTCTCATTGGTCTCTAAAACCTTCAGTGAAGGCAATTCCACAACCTCTTCGGGTAACTTGGACCTTGGGTCATTATTTCCACAACGGGGTAAAAGTTTCTGTTCTGACATTGCGACAACCTTTGAAAAAAATAATGATATAATCGAATGTGTTAGAGTAAGGACAAACCTCGGTAGCTGGTGAAGTGTTTACAGAGCGCATGATCCGTCTCCCTTTGGTAAGCAAATGTGCATGATGATAGCGGGCTGTACTCAGAGGATGGGATTTCTTCTTCTGTTTGGGCACCTCTCCCTGTCTGCTGTCCTCTTGTTTTCTGTTGCTTTGTCAGGCACTAGGACCTGAAAAGCAGCTCTGAATTGTCCCATCTATGATAAATCCATCAATTTCTCAGGATTTTTGAGGAAGCTGTTCATATAACCTCTGCCAATTAGCAGAGGTTGAGAACATTTCTGACCACAGCAGCATTTGTCAGACGCTTAAGCTCTGCTCCTCCAAAGACACGGTTTGTCCTGCAAAAATCTATCCCTGTATGATCTCTGGTTTATATCCCAGTGCTCGGCTTCCAAAACAGTCTGTACCATCCAAGAACATTGGCACCAAACCCCACAGTCACAAGTCACCCTCCTGATGGGAAATCCAGATTAGTGTGCTGGAAATCAGCCCGTTTGGGGATGGGGTTAATAAAAATGACTATTGAACAACTTGGTTTTCAGCAAGATTTCATCCTGGACTCCCTGTCAGACACATTACTGGTTCCTTGCTCAGGAAGATGAGCACAAGTCTTCCCTCCAACCCCAACCCTGGGAGCCTTTATAAAGGTGTACACTGAATTTCTGCCCCTCCTGGCCTGGTGGCAGCAGTTTAGTATCAGGATGTAGTTCTACGGTTGTCTGAACTGGTCTGCGCTGGGATTGCTGTGCTCCAGCCCTCCAGCCAAGTCATCCTGCCCTGGCCCCTGTGCCAGCCCTGATGCTTGTGCAAACAGTCAGAGAGCCACTTAAGAGAACTGAGATGGCTAAAAATAATCTTATCATGAGAAAGGGCTTCGTTTTTAGCTGCCTCAGCTTTCTGACAGGGTTCCCAGCAGGATCCCACGAGCGCCGGTGCTGGCAGGAGGGAGGAAGCAGAACTGCGATGTTCTGATTCAGATGAACCGCTGTGGAAACGCACCCCTGGAGACTCGCAGAGACCAGCGGAACACTGGCTGCGCAGGAGGGTTGCTTAACTGTGGCCCCAGATGATGAAGTCGGGAGAGGCTGAACATGTCCACACAAAGATTCTTCCTTGCTCCTCTCCGGATGGTGTCAACTCCAGAGATTAGCACTCCAGTAACACTCTGGCCACACTTCTATCAGCGGGCCAAGTTCTCATGCTTTAGTCTCAAGGGCTGGGATCATCATTAACCAGCGGGATTAACACTTGCAGTATAGCAATCTGATTTTTCTTAAATTGGACTTTTTTTTCCCCTTTGTAACAGCCAACTCAAGAGTAACTTATTAATATGATGGGAATGTTAAATGTCTGTTTGACAACTACTCACAGAGAAAGATGTCGTGTTTTTTATCAGTGCATGAACACTTGAAATCATTTCATCTACTTTTAGAGAAGAGAATATGCCCATAACGTCACTGAAATATCTGTGGTATTAAAATAAACAAAGATATCCTATCTATTAAAAAAAAAAAAAGCTTCTTCCCAGAGGCTGTCTGCAGCTCCACACAATTACAGGAAATACAGAAATATATTTCGCCTACCACTTACTGTAAAAGCTGTGTGGCCCTTCCCAAGATAAATCTGTTTCATGTGGAGAATAACCCGCGAGAGTTTTGTAGACCCTGAACAACTTACAGCAAAAAGGAAGAAAAATTAAGAGGAGCTAATTATGGCCTCGAGGGATAACAAAGAAAACAGAACACTTGCTTACGCTCACTTTCTCTCCCTGAAAGCAAGACAGACAAGTAGGCCAAGAGAGAGATCAAAGAATGGCGTCACTGCTTCTTTCAGCAGAAGGAGATGAGGGTCTCTGAGATGTGAGGAAATCAGCAGGCAGGCTCAGTTGATGACACAACTCAAGCATACCCGATTCCTCTTCATTTGCACTTCTGACAGGTTGATTAAAGAAAAACACCTTGAAAACGCACATACCTCTCTCCAGCAAATAGAAATGTCTCCTCTGATACCACAGAAAGGCCAAACTCCACTCGACCTGGTGTCCTCCTGTCCACCGTCTCTTCCCAACTGCCATGTGAGGGACCTCATTCATGTATTTCCTCAAAATCACGTTCTCGGGGCTCAGTCCCCACATGCAAAGGGCTGAGCACCTGCGAATGTACCTGTACCCCCGGGCTCCAGTGGCACAGGCTTCCTGGGCAGCTAAACATCAGTCTCTCCTGCGTATCCCACAGACCTTCGTACCTCTCAGGCCACCTGAGCCACCACAGCCACTCCAAACCAGACCTCTCCAATCCCTGTGCTGGTGAGGCAAGTCAACCCGTCAGTGCAGCAGGTCCCTTGTCACGCTCCAACGTGCCTTTACGTGCTCCTGAATTGTGCCTTTTCCTACGTGATCCACTGCAAATGGCAGAGATGCTGGTACCACAGTGGTGTGAGCGCAGCGCTGAAGAACGAGCCTCACGCTGTAAGTGTGAGATGTGACCAGACTCCTAAAACAGTCTCTAACAGCTACAGCAGTTTCTCCACCACATTTTTAAACTGCTTTTAACTATATATGAGTAAATCCATAGTATCATCCTATGTATTTAAAACTTCTTAGGCAAACACCATTAAAAAGAAACTCAGGCTTTTCCGTCCTGACAGGGCAGCCACAGCATTATATTATCTCCATTCTGACAGCACCCTGTAGAATAAAAAGCCATTGTATAAGCAGGTTAAGTTTCTAACACAGGTAAGAGCTCTAAAGAAAACGTGTTTCCCCCCACCAGAGGCACTGGCCAAGTAATGGACTGTGTAAAGGTCTTCATGGGGTATTTTAGTTAGCGTTGGACTATTAGAAGGAAGGAAAAGCACTATTTTCACGCATAAAGCACTGCAGTTATTCCAGTGGAAAGCATCTTGCCGCAGGAGGGCATCACTGCTTCAGAGATCATGAAGCGGAGGGCTCTGAACAGCTCCTTGGAGCAGAAGGGCTCCTCTGTTACCGTATGTTCTTAGTTAAAGCTGACACCAACTAAATTATTAAGGAATTGTCACTAAAGAAACATCCTTCTGTCATGCTATTTGATGGGTCCAAACTTCTAAGGCAGAAAAAGAAGACTGAGAGTTTGGAAAAGAGCATCAGGGCACTAAGAGAAGGACATTAGGAAGTCAAAAGTAGCTCTTCTAAGTTAAAGTGTTTTGTTTGTCCTCTGTATACACACTGTCATACCCTTTTAATTGGTTCCAACCTCTGTAATCTAGCTGATATCAGTGTGGTTACCTCCCAGAGTCGGCACTGGGTGGGAGACGGTTTTCACTGAGAAAGATTGATTAAAATGCACCGAGAGGAAACGAGATCATCTTTTGCCTGCCTAAAGCTTCAGCATGACACTCTTCAGGATAAAAATTTCTACTCTGTGCAAATTCAGGTGGGGAACAAAACACGACTCCTCTTTTGTTTCCTTAATGCAAAATAAGATTTTCTACAGATAAAAAGGTAACTACAGACCGACCCACAGCAACTATTTCTTCAGCAAGTGATATCAAAAGTTCATCTTACTTAACAAGATCTTCCCTGAGCGCTTTGTAAGGGGAGCGTGCTGAAGGGAGAAACACACTTTTGGGAAGGGTGAAGCAGAAAGTCATCAGAGAATTGAATTTGCATCATTTTCTTTGGACTTACGTTACCAGTCTTGCTTACCTCCTGCCCTCCCTCCTCTTCCCTCTGAAGCTCAGTTTCTCTTTTCATTCCTCTGTCATAACCGATGATTTAATTTCTTCCCTCTCCTAATGTTTTTATAAAAGCTGGTCATAATTTGGAGAGATGGGGTGAAAGTAAGACAGTGAAATATGGTCTGAAAAGTCAAGGTTTTTGTCAAGGCTCAAAAATCTCGCAGTGCTGTGGCAGATGTGAGAGGGCAGGTCCTTCACTGTGTCTTAGTCCAAGACAGACCAGGAGGGTATTTTGCCAAAGGAAGGCCTGGAGCCAGCAGCAATCTCAGCCCCGCTCTGATCTGTTTCATCTGCAAAATCTTTCTTTACGTATTTTCCAGTTAGATTGAAATCCACTCCCTCTTTTCCCCTTACCTTTCCCAGCCCCCACCCTTTCCTCCTGCCACAGAACCTCTGTAGGGTGGTTTTTGAGGTGCTTTTCCATGACAGGCATTTAGCTTTGAAATCAGCAGGAGTTTCACTGTGGCGTTCAGCGTGTATCTGCCTGGAATTAGCTGTAAGACATCCATAGTATTCACGAAATTTTAACAGGGGGTGCTGTAGAAGAGCGAGGCTCTCTAGACACAAAACAGCAGTCCAGAATTCATAGCTTTAAATCAGAAAATCAAAACAGTTTGAAACGGATGCAGGAAAATTGAAACAGGCTAATATCAACAGGAAAATCCTTTTGATTATTTAAGTATTGCTTAATTAACAACTAGAACAGTGAAAAATGTCATGAGAACAGCAGGGTTTGGTGCTCACAGTGTTGTTACAAAGAGACTGTAAAATGGGGGAAAAAACCCACAAAACAGAAATGCAAATGATCCCATTCTCTCCAAATCTGTGAGCTATTGAAATAATTCGTTCTTTGGCAGAGATCACGCTTGGAAAACTTCAGCTGGAGAAGTTCTGGAAAGCTACAAAGGATTGATTCAGGGTTTAGTAAGTGGAAGTGATTATAAAATACGCATTACTCACATATCTTACCTCTTTTTCAGTGAGAAAAGTAACTTGGCTGACCCAAAAACTAAAGGTGCCAACCTTCCTGCCAGAGCGTGTATCGATCTCCATCTCAACTGATGCTGACTGAACACAGTCCAGAAATCAGCCAAAAGTTCATGGCATGACATAAATTGTAACATGAATGTGCTATTGTAAGTAACTCATTTAAAGTTAAAGCTGATTGTAAAACAATTGACTTTTCATTTTAGGCATGACCGAACTGAGAGGAACAGACCAGCCTGAGGCATCAAGGACATGGCAAAGCTGTTTGAGAGCTATGCGATACGATGGAGTGAAACCTCAACTCCAGGTACTGAACCTGAGCGATTTTTGTAATAATGATTTTCAATTAGGAAAAAAAATTCTGAATGATGGAGCAGCGCTCCAGCTTACACATAGACATCAATCCTGCTTTATCTGCTTGACCTTTGGAGAAAAATTTACAGTGCATGTTTGGTTGATATTCAGATGTTGCTAGTTTGGTCAAATTATAAACTATTTGCTGAAAATACCTGATTAGGGTGTTGATCTCTCCACAAAACAGGAAAATGTGAAGGGACCGTGTTTTTCCTCCATCAGAGCATATTACCTTACTTTCCTGACATTAATCAGCACATCTGACACTAGCATAACAGATTCTGATTATTCTTGAGTATTTCTCTGTGCCTTTTTGAAATGCTGTGAAGAATAATAATTACTTAGGATGGAATATTCCAGATCCCTCAGAGATGTCACATATCGCTGAACCAGCTCTTAGGCAAACTACTATTGCAAAACTCTCACTTAGGAAGCTGAGAAACTGTATGCACAGATCCCTACTAAATCTTGCTTTCTGAGGAAGGGGACAGCACCAGGGAGGAACAGGAGCGGGACAAGCAACTAAGCAAAAGCAAAAGCTTGGGGTGGTCTGGCAGCAGCAG
>NW_010402786.1:38647-44075 GCF_000710305.1 Buceros rhinoceros silvestris | reverse complement strand
CTAGGAACCATGTGAACGCCAAAGCAAGCGGTGAGCTCGGACTTCTACGCTAGAGAATTTCTCACCAACAGCCTATGGCTAACACAACACACTTTATTACAACCTTAATGTTTGAAAAGCTGTTTATTACATCCCCAATCACTTACCCTGGTGGTCCATGGTCCGTATGTGTGTGCCCATGGTCCGTATGCCATAGCCAGAGTAAGAGTGTGACTTCACTGTCACCACGATGAGGCTGCGCTTCACAGGCACTGACCCTGCTGGCTCTGAGCTGGCTGGTTCGGGTGACGACGCCCTGAGCTCTGTAGTGGTTGATTGCTGCCTGGCTTCAAAGTAGCTTGGGAACAGCTACAAGCTGAGGTCATGCCTCTAGCTGCTCTACAGCCAGATGCTTGGAAAAGATGTTCCAACTGAATTCAATATGAATATTACACCTGGAAAGCTTCTAGGATCAGGCTTCTGTTTTGCCAACTGAGACAGAAATCCCTAGTAAACTCTTTAAAAATCACATCAAAACTCCTACCATTTCCCACAATAGAGTCAACTTTGAACTCCTGAAATCCCACAAAGGCAGAGCTGCTAAATTTACGCTGGACGTTGCCAAGCCGATTGCAGCGTTATCTGCCATATACAGTAACTTTCTGTTACCAGGCTACGGCTACACGTGAAGTTTGCTTCTCACAACAGTTGCAGTCCTGCCTTCCTGTTAGTTATCAATATATACTGATAAAGACTATTTTTCCATCACTTAATATTGAGAAATTTAGAAATAACGTGATCATTTATATAAAGTGAACATGATTCTGCTATCCACTAACCTTTTTTGCACGCAGACGCTACAGCATTTGGCTGAAAACGATATACCTTGATCCCTTCATACACCGCCACAGATTCCACTTTGTGTGCATACCTCTGACACGAGGCACCGCAGACCGAGAGCGGCTACACCCACGAGCCTCTGATGTCGGACGTGATCGAATTCACAACAGGTGACAGCAAAATTAAATCAACGGAAGGCGGCATGTCGGCAGGACTGCAGGACGGAGGGGATCACCCGTTGAACACTTCCGCCTTCCCACAGACAGGAGCCTGCACGCAGCGTTCCCTCAGAAACAGAGGCCGATGAAAATAAGCAACCTGACATTTGTAACCTGAAATTTATAACCAGATTCAGAACATCTTTTACTTTTATTGACTTATTTCCTTTCTAAACAGGTACTGCACTTCTGTGTTCTCCTGCATCTCTAGCACATTTCAGTTTTAGGTCTTGATTCACTTCCTGGGTTACACCACAACCAGGAGCACAAATCCTAAAATACTTTTCAAAAGCTTTGTTTTTACAGGATTTTTGACATAATCACAACCAGCAAGCTCTAGAAGTATTTCAGAAAAGCGTACTCACATTGCTTGATGGTAGCATTTTGCTTGACACTTCAGAACGCACAGATGACTGTTAGAGTAAAAAGCAATGGGCTAAAGTGAAAAATTTTAGGGAGAGATGTTAAGGAATTCTCCCCAGCAGTAGATTAGTCACTTGAATACATAATCCAGGATTACCACGGATGTTTAAAACACAGGTTAGACAAACACAACATGAATAGATACAAATATATCAGAAACAGGAGGTTTGTCTGGCTGATCTCAGAAGCTCTCTCCACCCCTATTTTCTACAAACACAACAGCATGATGACGAGCAATGTTTTCAGATAATTAGTTCTAACCTGCACTCAAGATACAGCATCAGCCTTGCTCAGCCCCAAACCATCCTGCTTTTCAAAATCATTCCCTCCAAAAAACACAGGTGCAGCAAGACAGACTCCAGCACTCTCTTAAGTGTTTTGCCAAAAAGTTTGTACTTCTCTAATATGAGGGAACCATAATATAGTTTCCTGAGTCTGTTCCCACAGAAACACATTCAAACTCTGGACTATTTTCTGTTGCCTCTGCTTTTCCTAGTGCTGGAGAGCCACAGGTTGGTTCAGCACAAGAGACTGGGATACCGAGGGTTAGATGGAGCCAGGTACGAAGTCAAAAATTTTAAAAAAGCAATGTACCAAACAGCACATCCTAAGAGAGACCAGTTCCTTTCGTGTCTCATAAACATCCACTCTATGTATATAGCAGAGAGTGCTGAATACTGTATTTATAAAAAAGGGACTGGGAAAGGTACGGGCTTTTGCTGAAAACCAGTGATAATAATAAAACCCCTTTTCAACATGTAATGTGTCATTTTTGGTCTGGAGTAAAAGCTAACACAGCCCTTTGTAATGAAAACATGATGATGTTAATTACCATAGAGCAAATGATGCATTTAATAGGGTGTGCATGCTCTTTCTGTACAGCTTGATATCTCCCTCCATTAAAAAACCCTATCTCCCTCTGTTAAAAAAGCAGTAAGCCATCTGCAGACGTTAAAGTATGAAATCCAGCATACAGAAAACATTTACACTGCAGAACAGATAAGACAATTGAAAACACAAGATAAGGTGTATGACAGGGTGGAGAGAAGCTGCACAGGGGAGGAAAATCCATCCCCATGACTACTGGTCCTTTCTCCTCCCTGCTCATTGCTGTTTGCCTCTTCTTGGATTCCAGAGCTTGTTTTATTCCTCAGCAACATTTCTACAGACTGGGGGATTCAGTCACAGCTGGAAACAGTGGAACTGTGGTTTGTTCCAGAAAGAGAAGATAGAAGATTTTAATGCTGTAGCAGCAGATGGCTTTGCTTTGGATTCTTTTATGCACAAAGGAGATGTGTTTCCTGGTTTTGTAATTAACTCAAAGAAAAATTGTGAAAGGCAGTGTGGATAGGACTTGAATTTTTCATCAGGTAAGAAGTCATAAAAACATAGCAAACCTTACTGAAATATATATTCTAAAGGATTATTGTATTCTGTACATCCTATATTTAAAACTGAATGGAAGGTATCCTCCAGATTTTATCTCTGCAATACTTTGGAACTTAATAAACAGATGGTGTTTGCAAACAAAATATTCACTGGTTGCTTTGAAGGGATGGGACTATGCATCTTGAACTAGGTAAGAAAATACTTAGGGAAGAAAGCCTTGTGAAAAGTCACTTTGTTTTAGACTTTGCTTTTAACTTTCTTTTGCTTATGCACGTTTCAGTAATGTTGCTTCATCTAGAGGAATGAAACAACTCAGCTAAGCGGATTATCATCTCTCAGAGTGTTAAACTCTCACTATGGTAGAGAATCTTTTTCAGAATTCATGTATTAGAGATTGAAGCATTTAGTTCTATTATTAAGCAATTATTAAGCAATTATTAAGCAACTTCAATGCAATTCTGATATCAGCTGTAATTGCAGTTCAAGGATGTTGATTCTGCTAATATTTATTGCCTTAAAAAACCTGCTACTACGTATTAGAGTTCACATGCTGCAGTAAGTACTAGTGTAACTTATTTTTCTAATGCCAGGAATACTCCAGATGTTTAAACAAGGCAGGTATAATTGTTTTATTGCCAAATAAATGTTTAAATTGCCTTGCAGTATGACAAGGACTAAAGATTACACATTTTAACTCACAGTACAAACCAGCGACAAGAAAGTAATCTTTCCTGAAAAAAAAAGGACAATATAGATGATTGGTGTATCTAAAGCCGATGTAGTGAGTGAGCTGATCAGAAGCTCAGTACGGGGGCTTTTTCTTAATATTAGAAAGTGCCAAAGAAGCCCTACCACCCACATGAATTCTTGAGAGAGGACAGTCAGCACTCGCTCTCAAACGATCATTCGTTATTCGCTGTCATGTTGTGCAGCCATGGATAAATAAGTGAGCATAGCAAATAGGGCATAAAACATCACAAACCTGGCTCAGCCTCATGTCCTTTGAGTCCCCATGGCTTCTCCTGCTCACATAAAAAGCAGGGAAGAGCACAGCTTGTATCTGAAGGTATCTTGCTAAGCCAGGGCCCCTGCTAACACCTAATCCTTTCTCAGAGGAAAGGGCTCAGATCTGGGCAAGCCACAGGCAGTGCCAGAAGAGAAAGATCACCCTTGGGATTAAGCAGCCAGACTTCAGACCCTCACAGTAAAGCGCATCAGGGCAACACTTGCCACTGGTTGACCTCTTGTCCTTTCAGCCCACGCACCCTTCTGTGTGATAAATCCAGCCAGGCAATTAGTGCTGCTCCAGGGGAAAGTGCTTTGCGGTGCGTTCCAGGAAATACGCTGCCTGCGGGTGCTGTTGCCCAGCCATGCCATTGGTTTCTGCAGGGTGTGACCGCGCTAGCTTCAGAATCCTTTTCATTCCTCCTGGACTCATTAGGAGAAGAGTTTTTCCAAACTGGTGCACACACAGGAGGGTACATAGCTCTTGTTCTTGCCATACTGGGGTGGGGACACCTGTGAGGGACTACAAAACCTATCTGAGCCACTAGACGGCAATAGCTTTTGCAGCATGATTGTACAGGTTTCTGTGCCATTCCCTCCATCGAGCGGTAACCAAGCCGGGTGGGTTAGTTAGGGAGACTGCAGGGCATAATGGTAGCCACTGACCGCAAACTAAGAAACATCAGGGCCACATATAGTCACATAAATCTACAGCCACTCTCACTCCAACGTGACTACACCAGTGGAAAAGTATATTCCAGTCAGACCGAGAGTGGTAATACACGCTCCAAAGGTGGCTGTGCTGGTTTTTGAGGTTTTTAGAATCTTAATTTGAAGCACCCCAACTTCAGTCAAGCAGAATTATCAGGGTAAAGCAGTCCAGGACACAACTCTGGCTGGAATATTCTTTGAGGGCTGGGGGGCAAGCAGTTACAGAACCGTAATTCCCAGTTTAACACTGCGTTCAGTGTTTAATCTCATGCAAGCAACCAAATGCTTTTATTCCTTAGTGACTAAATAATGGCAATCATTTTGACACCCTTCTACACATACAGATTATTTCTAGTAGTACATCCACCTATCCTTTCTTCTTGTGAATCCTCTTTAACTTCCCACTGCTTTTTCAATCCTCCTTTCTCCACAGGCTCTCAACACTGCGATATTCATTACCGGAGTGAAGAATGACCACCTTCCAGCTAGATTTCCAGTAACTCCCTTCTTCAAAAAGGAATTAAGGTGAGTTACAGTTGAGTTTTGAAAGATTTGTGTGTAGAACATACTTATTTATCTTTAAATTTTAAAAGTAACTCTCTACATCCCTCTTTTTCCCTTTCCCAGGCTGGGAACAACCTCTTTCTGGCCAGAAAGCTGGTGAGCCTTTAAGATTAACTGTTTTAACTCAGTGATAAATTCAAACCCATAAGATATTCAGCTGAACCTAATTCTTCCCATTAATAGTTTTATAACAAGAGAATTGTACTAAATCAACTCTTCATCTCTTGAGTATATCTTGAATTTAACCATAGAAAATTCTGGGGGTATCATTTGTTGATCTCGTACAACAGTGTGTAGGG
>NW_010402786.1:356-38564 GCF_000710305.1 Buceros rhinoceros silvestris | reverse complement strand
AAATAAGTCAACATTTGGCAACCAGTGATATGGAAATAATTGTGTGTATAATTGAGACATGATCTTTGTTTGGTTTACACACTTCTCAGGTTAGATGGTGTAAAAAGGACATGCTGTCTGTAATACACAGGCAGAATGGGAAACTCCCTTAAAACTGTTCACAGAGTTGTGGAGGACCACCTAAACTTGAGCACACATCATTTTGATTAAGCCAGAAGGATTTGGTGTATTAGATCACATCACTTTGTAGGTCTAGAATTCCTTAAGCCTTGCTAAATCTTCAGCTGAGACAGATCTTAAAATATTTTATTTTGAAAAGCAAAATTTATCCACAATTGGTACAAGAGGGTTTGTACGAAAATGTTCCTAAGTTTAAGAAATACCAGCGTTAGCTCTGATTATACATCACCATCAGTTACAGGGCTGTTAACACCATCAGTGCAGAACCTCAGAAAGGCAGCATCAACCTCCCTCCATATACATCTATATGCAAACCCACTAATACTCAACCACTGGTTTCTCCAGTCCTGTAATTAATTATACTAGATTTGCCCAAAACTTCAAGGACACCAACTACACCGATAGACTCATGGTCACCATTGCCTTGGAAATCTTGTCAAATATATTCTGAATAACACTAGGTTTTGTCCGTAGGTTGGGAGATGCTTCGCGATGGATAAAGCCATTCAGCACCCCAGTGAGCTTCTGCCTAATCAAACTCTCTCTAACATTAGCTATGCTCAGTTTTTGAAATTCGATACATGCCGACTTTCTTTCCTTGAAGAATTCTTGCTTATTACAGCCTACTCATTAGTGACAATAGTGGGGCTTTTTGGAAATCTTTGCCTGATTATTATAATAAAGAGACGGAAAGAAGCTCAAAATGTTACCAACATTTTGATTGCCAACCTCTCTTTATCAGATGTCCTGATCTGTATCCTGTGTATTCCTGTCACGATTGCATACACCTTAATGGACTACTGGATATTTGGGGAAGTATTGTGCAAAATAACGTCTTTCATACAAAGTGTATCTGTCACGGTCTCCATTTTCTCACTTGTACTGATTGCTACCGAGAGATATCAGTTAATCGTGAACCCCCGTGGCTGGAAGCCCAATATTGCACATGCTTATTGGGGAATTCTTTTCATCTGGGGGTTTTCCCTCATCATATCCATTCCTTTTTTAATATTTCACCAATTAACTGACGAACCCTTCAAACATCTGTCTTTCCATAGTGATTTCTACAAGAACAAGGTTGCTTGCATCGAAGCGTGGCCGTCTGTTACGGAACGACTCATTTTCACCACTACTCTGCTGGTGTTCCAGTACTGCTTCCCACTGGGGTTTATTTTTATCTGCTATCTCAAAATATTTGTGTATCTTCGAAGGAGACATGGCAAAATAGATGGGATGAGAGAGAGTGAGAGCAGACTGAGCAAAAACAGAAGGATTAATATGATGTTGATATCAATTGTTGTGACTTTTGCAGCTTGCTGGTTGCCTCTCAATATATTCAATGTTCTTTTTGACTGGAACTATGAGGCACTAATGAGCTGTAATCACAATCTGGCATTTACAATATGCCACCTTGTGGCCATGATCTCAACGTGTATCAATCCCATCTTTTATGGATTTCTTAATAAGAATTTTCAGAAGGATTTGATAGTATTGGTTCACCACTGCAGATGCTCAGAATCACAAGAGGAATATGAAAATATCGCACTTTCAAATCTGCAAACTGATGCATCTAAGGGGTCTCTGAAATTAAATAACCCCCCTGTGGATATCTGAAATAATCCAGCAGCAGTTTCCAGAAGTTTGTGTTTTGTGGCAGATGACCTCTTCCTGCAGGTCTGGATCACATTAGCTCTGAGTGTAGAGGACAGCAGAATTAGTGACATAGCAATCAAGCATTTGAGTGACAGGCATGGATTACTTTAGGGATAATTTACTATTTTTTATTGGTTTATCAAATACCACTCACATGAAATAGAGCACATGAATAACCACAGCTTAACCTCCTGCTTCGTGTGTCACAGAAGGAAAAGCAGGAAACAGATAAATACCTAATAAGGCCTAATGATCAGAGTGTTGATACTGATTACAGCTAATTAGTTCCATTAACTCCAGCCCTCAGTCACTGCTGACACAGACCATCTGCTTGACCAGCGCAACAGGCCTTTAACCAAGCGGAGAGCAGTGGCTTCCAGTCGATGGTACTGCTGATGGTACGTGCGTGGTCCGGGCGGCTGGTCCACACTTTGGTGAAGGGGAGGCGATGGAGCTGGCTCTCTGTTCCGCTGGTGAGACTCCAGCGCAACCAAGTGATAAATTCTCTCCATTTCACTCATTTAAATGAGACCAAATCTGATCCAGGACCTCCTCTTTTCCTGGAGATTCTAGCACTCGTACCAAAAGCCACCCAATACTGTCGGAAGATCATTCACTGAACGGAGCACTTTAACCAGTTACGGGGGCCTGCCTGCTCGAGGCCGGGTGGTCAGCTGGGTTTCCACGAGTTTGGAACACAGATCTCTACCACCATCTTCCTCATCTTTAAGCACACCGCTTACAGGTTCAGGGCTCGCGCATTCCCAATATATTCTAATTTATTAATATTAGACACAGTAGTTCAGAGCACTAGTAGTTGTCATCGCGGTAAAGAGCGTTCAGCGTTTGAATCAGGCTCAGCTGAGATTCCCCGGTGAGAACCTGCCCTCTGTGGCCTCCGCGGCTCCCGAGCCACAGGCATGGCCCCGGGTGCTTTTTTCATAGCAGCAAGTTTTTAGTATCGGGCCCCGAGTGGTTTAAATATGGCCACGAAATGAGCACTCATCTAAGCGATGTGGTCAGTGGGGCAGCAGAAACCTGCCCTTACGAGCAGGCCAGGGATGCTGATGGACGGTCTCCCGTTAGTGTCTCCCCTACGAGTGCTTGGGCAGTACATTTCCGTGGCATTAACAGCTTAACACCACCCCACACACCCCCATTGCTATTTCTTTTAGTGACACACCGATTGTCTGCCCCTGACGCCCCGATCAGAGTGAAACAATCCATTTTTCCAGTCTGAATCTTGGCGTAAGAGGGTTCTTCGTTACCAGGTGGAAGCTCTCTGAGCACTGAGACCGCTTCAGAATCAAATGAGGATAAGAATACCTGTGCCTTGATTTCTTCTGTCATTTCTTTCTTCACTTCCATTCGACTTGAGTGCTAATGCTCCCTTTCTGTCCTGAGCATTCAGTTATCAAGTGTCTCTTTTCTTAACACTGCACTTTTAAAAATCATTGCTAACCGAGTGGAGCATCGTCACCGTCTCGCAGCCAGGGCCCTCCCCGCGGTGTGTTCTCTCTCTGGCTCTGATGCAGTCCGATACCCGATTTCCAAGGTCAGTGGAGTGAATTGACTTCGACAGGCACAGACCAGGAAAAGTTACTTATTTTTAAGCCATGAGCATTACGGACTCCAGCGTGGTATGTGATGGTGACGTGCATACCTGGGCAATATGCGATATTTAGATTGCTCAAGTCACGCTATCAAACTGACAAACGCCCTGTGTCAGGAACTGCTGATAACTTTATTTTCCCTTGTGTTATTGGTGTAGCAGACAGCTTTGCTCACCAAACTGTTGTTACTTGATGCAACCACAGAGGACTGTGAGCTTCCTCAGGGGAGCAGAGACATGGAATTGATTACAGAATGCTGGGGGGGAGAACCTGGGCTCCAGGACGGTACCCAAACGTTCAAATAAATCTTAGCAGTGATGTTTTTTAAGACACCTGCATCAGAGCTTTGTTCAAATGGTTTGGTCATGTAGACCAGACCAATATATCTATAAACACCCTTGTAAATTAATGTATCTTTGCATGTATTTGTATTTCATGGACGATTGGTTTAGCTGTAAGCACATATAACTGGAGTTAGGTACTTGGAAAATGGCATTCATTGCGGAAATGATTCTGTTGAACAGAGCTCAATTGATTATTAATTGTAATTATGCACGTGGACAAAAGCAGTGCTGCTGCTGTGTGTCATTTACATACTTTGATTCCTCCCATCTACTGACAAATAAATATTACCCTGCATGAAACTGCTACATTGCCCAGCTGGTAAATTTTACTGCCTATAATCTCCATAGGAGAGCTCTCACACAAACAGTCTGGAAACTGCTTTAGCTTTTCATATGTTCGTTTATCAGATAAACAGAGCTGATACACCTTTGGCAGGGTAATTAGTCAGGAAATAATCTCTTCTAAGGGATCCAGGCCTAATATTCCACTATTTGTGAAGAATAGCTTTACCAGTCAACCCAGCAAGGCTGCAGCACGGCCTGATATCCTGTCCAGAACAGCCACATTTTTGCATTTCAGATAGCTTCAGGTGTCCTATTGCTTCCAGCTTTTTATTCAGAGACCTTTCTGACCATGTGAGCTGGTCAAGTTCTCACTTACACCAAACACATTGGTTAGAAATCAGCCCTAAACATCTCCTCCTTGGGACTTGGGCCAGCCGTTCAGCCAGCACCAATAGCAGTCTACACCAGCCCACGCTTCCTCCTGAAACTGGTTCTCGACAGGGCTATTCCCACAGGCGTCGTCTGTCTCCAGCTCTTTGCCTCGACCGGAGCAGGGAGGAACTGTGGAACATGTCACACTCCAGTGGCTTTGAATGCCACCGACCAGATTAGTGATGCTAAACGTGATCCTGAGAAAGAACATTCTCCAGGGGCATCCGCAACCTTTGAGCGCTGCAGAACCCAATCCAAATGTTGGAGCCCACACTTGTCGGGCAGAAAACCCAAACCGGGAGGCGTGTGAGCACATAACCATAGTTTGAAGAGCTCTTTATCAGCTACAACTTGGCCTGTGTTTAGGCGTGATACAAAACCAGCGACATGCTACACTTGATCATCAGCTGAAGAAGCTGAAGTCCTGTGGCTGACCAGGAACATGAGGTTGCTGGCTTCTAATTAAAGAAGGAGTGGAGACCTCTTTAAAAATTGCCCACAGCATTAGTTTTGAATTGGAAAGCAAAACTCTGAGTTGACTGAAAGGTCATCAAACACAGGGAGATAATTACTGCTTGATGTTCCAGGAAACCCAAGCTCTGACACTAAAAAAGGGCCTGCTGGAAGCCTTTGATGAAAAACAACAAAAAGCTTCTTTCTTCCCAACCCCATCATGCAAACAGACCAGGCACAGAGATACTGAGGGCGTTATGTAAGAAAACTCCCAGTCACAAGAGCCCAAGTATTTTGTCTTTATCCACTGAAATACCGGACAAATCAAATACTTCAGGGGAAAAGTAACTTTTTTTCATTATTAGTATCATTTGCTTTTCTGACTAATCAGTTTGCAGCATTGATCTGCTTTTGCTTATTCATCTTTGAATCCTTGCCTCATTCCAAAAGGAAAATATACAGTGTACGAAGAGTCTTAGAGTACTCAAGTTGTGCTACAAAGCTGCATGGGGTTAGTGTTAAAATACAGCTGGGATGTTTTTGCATGGAGGGGATCTGCAGCAGCTGTACAAAAAGCATTTGAGAACAGCAACAGCAAGTTATGAACAAAAACAAATGACAAAGAAAAATTATGAAGTCAAATTAATATAATCAAGAGTTACAGTACATCTGCTGCTAAGTAATAACAGCTGCTGCTTGTATTCTTGGGAAAGCTCAAAAAAATCATCTGCCAGTTTAATAATCAAGAAAAATACACAGGATGACTGAACCACTGAGGATAGGAAGGGACCTCCTGAGGTCCCCCAGTCCAACCCGCTGTGCTCAGGAAGACAGGATGCCTTTTCTGAAGTGGAGGCCACTCAGGCCACCAGTACGAAGGCAGCAGTGAGCAGACGGGGTGTGGACCTGCTGATGTAGCAGATGTGCAAGGCAAGAAGTAAATTTTTTTGCTTTTTTTCACACCACAGACCCAAACAGGCCTGAAATCAATAGAAATTATTTTCCTGCCCACTTCATCTGCAGGAATCCTGATGGGTTTGGAAGTTAATGTTTCAGTACATGGTACAGACATAGAAAAACAGACAGTAGAACTGCCTTAGGTCACCAGAATCCAGAGAGCCTGCAAATTACTGCTGTCCGCATTTTCTATTAAGTATGTCTGGAGGATGCTTGTCAAATCTGATCTTCACGAATGTGTGTCAACCTTTTATACTGACTTTATTTGTTTTACCTTTAGAGCAATCAGAGTGGTCCCTGAGGCAGGTCTTACTCGCATGCCTCCTTTAACAATCAGATTAGCAGCGTGTGTACTCTAGAGCTGCAACCTTGGTGTGATGGTGAACAGAATGCTCAGCACTGAAATGAGATCACCTGACCAGAGCACGCATCCTGGTCCTCGTTTCCAGCCCCGTCTTGGAGAGGACCGTGCTCTCCATATGGTGCTCCTGCTACGCCTGTGCTATTTCTAGTTTCAGACACCGGCATTGGAATGGACAGATGTGAAAATGAGTCTTTGATCATGCCAAGATGTCTGCTGACCACACCAGAGACCCAGTTTTGTGCCAAGTACCCTTCACACCATCCCGGTTAGTCCCTTCATAATACAGGTTTACACACTTTGCTCTTCCTTTCCCAGTTCCTTAGACCTCGTTTTACCCACAGCGCTGCCTCTCCCACTCTTCTTGCAAATCCACGTGCCTGGATTTGAATGTGCTTTGACTGTGATGTTATTTATCCACCTGGAAAAAAGCACTGATACTCTAGGCAATGAACTGAATCTTTCACTTCTCAAAAACTCCATTCCACCATTCACCCAACAGCCACCATCAGCACAAGGTACCACTCCTGCAGCACAAGAACCTCCCAAAGACTGGCCAGTCCTGTGCCCACTATCCCATGCCCACCTCTCTGGGCACAGCTTCCAGTCTAAGTCTGGTGGAAAACCAGATACTGATGGCTCTTTCCCATCCGAAGTTGCCCACATCCCAGTGTCAGCTTTAGGTCACGCTAAAAATTAAGTAAGTTTACCTAAATGCATTATTTTCTATACAAATTGCTGGATTTCTAGTTAAGACACCTCTAAGGGTTTTTTGGTAGAACAAACACTCCTTTCAAAGCAAACTATTAGGGCTGTATGAAGAACATCCTTTTTACTCCGCTGTTCAGCTTTTAGATTAACCTACTAATGAGTTTTAACATCTCAGCAGCCATCCTCCTGCCAAAATGAACACTTTGCAGTCCGAGTCAAAAAAGCCTTGAGAGGCTCCATTATTCACAGGGGGTGACAGAGCTACAAAGAACATCTCTTTTGCACAGTCTTGGTTCTTCAGATTGAAAAGCAACCTGAAGAGACCATTCTATATTCACATGGTCTGTGGAATCAACCTCACAAGGTCTGGAACCTGTGCAAGGCAGAAATTACTGTCCTTTGGACAGCGCTCCTTGGATTTATTCACTTTTTTGCCCCTTAGTCCTTACAAAGCAAATCTTCTTGCTGTAGAGTGACGCAAACTGGCCAGGCATTAGCACGTGATTTGCTACTCTTTTCAGTAAAAGACAGAGTAAGGTGGAAACTGAAATATCCTACAGGATAACAAGGCAAGGGCTGCAAGAAGCAGCAGGAAGAGTCTTTCTGGAGTTATCAACCTTTATTCCAACAAGATGCAGCAGCATCTGCCTGAAGAGCCTCCAATTCCTTCCTGGACAGAACTTGTGGCTCAGAAAGTCTTTGAGGTTAGTTTGGGCCAAATCCCCGATCCCTTCCTGAGCCTACCCCACACAACTAAAGCCTGTGCACAAAGCAGAGGTTGCTGCAGTCGGGATGGTGGTTTTCAACCTTGTCAGAAAGGAGGAGAACAAATGCTCTCACCTTTGGGACACAACAACCAACAAGAGACAAACTTAGTAAAGAGCGACTGGAAAATGGAATGAAAAAGGTGCCGCATTCCCACGCCAGCTCTCTTCTGATGTCAGCAACTGGAGCTTATAGGTTGTACAGATCAAAAACAACTCACACAGAAGACACTCAATGTCTCGAGGGTACCTTAGGAGTAGAACAACCCATACTTCTGGCACACCAAGGGCTCCAGAAATAAGGATTTGTCCAAAGGAACCTCCAGTGATGTACCGACCGTGATGGCATCCTCCTGCAGGAGATGTGACAAACTCAGACAGTTAAACAGGTGCAGCGTTTGCATTCATATAGTTCTCCTGGAGCCAAATTCAAGCCTCCTTTTCCTTGGTTGCTGTTTACTCCACGTAAGTACCAAACGACATTGCTGTGAAGGCTCCCTGAAATGCCATCTCACTGGCGTTTAAAAATATCCTATTGATCGGTGTGTCCGTCTTGTGCTGGGACTTGTCAGCAGGCTGCTGTGAAGGTCATGTGAATGAAGCAGGACACTATTCAGAGATGTTCCGCATCAGAGAGGGAAGGTTCAGCGAGCTCAGCCGCTAACCGATCCCCTATCCAAAGGGATACGTACATTTTGGTAACTGAGACTATTCCAGTTTCCCAAGCCAGACAGCTGACAGAGCTGATATGACAGAGCTGATGTGACAGAGCACATAGCCAGACTAAAGCTGTTTGTCATGCTTCATCACAGTCTATGTCCACATCTCGAACATCTTCAGACCTTTTGGAGAAAAAAAAGTAAAACATCAACAAAAATACATTAGTCTCAAAACTATCAGAAGATACAGGTACAGCAATACCTTTGTTAAAGACTAAGTCTCAAACTTCGAAGGGAAATCAGTAGTCCCAATGCAATAAGACTTTTCCTAGGCAGGTATTCTGCTCTTCAAGTACTTCCAAAATGTGAAGTTGCTGGATGTCACAAAGACAAGACGTTTGCAGGTCAGCTGACTCATTTTAAGTGTAATGAAAGGTCAGGACTAATGCAGCTCTAGCTCCCTGCCCAGGTCAGCTTGTTCTGCTTTGATTCCCAGCAGCACATGCTGGGCAGCCTGGGAGGACCAGCAGCCCTTTTCTGCACCTTACTGGGGGCACCTGCAGCGCTTCCTGTACGGGCACTATGTCAACTCTTCTTCGCATGTAACCCAGACCTCTTAGCCTACCACACCAACACTACTATAAAACACAGTGACGGCGTTCAGACACTCTATTATCAACGAATTCATACAGCTGCATTTAGGCAAAACCCTGCAAGAATCCAAACCTGCTGAGCTTCATGCATGAGCTCTCTGCCGAGTTCTACCATCAGGTTTCCTGTTCCACTAGTAAAACTGCAAATTCCACGTATTTTTCTCCTGGTGGCCTCCAAGTAAATATGCGGAACCTGAATTTAGGAAAGAATGAGATTTTTTATTTTGCTCAGTTTTGAAAAGAAGGAAGAAAAATGATCAAAAGTCCTTATTGTATTGACATTTTGTCTTTCTATCTCTGGAGACCAGAGTTAGAGTTCCAACTTTGCTGCAAATCACAAGGCTTGATGGAATTGCTTCAATCCCTCATAATTATTTGTCCACATCATAAAAGTGCTATTGCACAATCTGTCATTATTAGTCATTCCCATTTGGCCAAGCCAGCAGGTTGTATTGGTCATACCTGAAGCACAGGCTGGGTTGGGCAACTTAGACAACACAGCAACTACCTGCCCAAGGCATTCCTTTAGCCAGGAGAGTCCTTCACTTCTTTGAAAAAGAACCAAATCGACAGATGGCTGATGCGTGGCCATTTCGAAACAGGAAGGTATCAGTCAGAAGGAAACCAAAGCCCTCAGCTGAGTTCACTGAACACCCTTTTCACCTCTGGCCTCACCAGCCAGATGTATTATGTACCTTTGAACAGGGAAGTCATTTAAGGGAAGCATCAATCTTCATGATTTTGATGCATCTCTCTACCCTTCAGAATAATTTTCTCCCATTCAAGCCATTACCCTCCAGGGTAAAATACAGGAGCACAGAATGTGAACCTCTGAGTTATCTTTTGCTAGGTCAAAAGAGCTTTGCATCATCTTCATCATCATCGTCTAACTTGGGCCACTGAGAATGATGCACAGGGAAATCTTGAGCTGTTACTCACCTTCAAGGTACAGTTTGCTACCTGGCAAAGGAAGAGCGCACTGACACAACCAGAGAGCGCTGCCGAACCCAGCACAACCAGGACCAAACTCCGTGTTTGTCAAAGCTAGTGCAGAGTGGAGTGAAGACCCTGTCTGCCCTCCGCACAGGCGAAGCCTGGGCTTACCCGGACAGGGCGAAGGCATTTCTGCCCTGGGTACGCCAGGCGACCCGCTGGCTAGTGTTTGTCAGGGCGCCATGGGGAAAGGAAAAAAGAGCTCCTTTAATTACAGTCCTTCTGTTGTTTGACGCGAGGGGTTTATTAAAAGGGAAAAAGCAAAAAAACCCCAAAGTTCTGGAGACCGATTTTTCAAGTGATTAGCAGCACACACACACACTTTCACAACTCAAAACCTTTGCATTTTTATCCAACAGCTATTTTCATTAACCAAGGAAGGATCAGAGAGGGACACCCAGATTTAAGACCCTCTGTTGCAGCTTTGTTTCCATAGTCCCAAGAGCTCCACACGTTCCACACGCAGCTTGCGTTAGAAGCAAAAGCTGTTGCTGTACCTTTGCACATATGATTCTTTGATGACAAAACACCGCTTGCTGGACAAAATGCCAGTCAGCTTGGCACAAGCCATTCACCACCTCCAGCACCATTTACCGCCGTCGCTTCCATGCCCGAGTCAGAAGCTCTAATGACGGAGCAGAGCAGCTGCTGGCAACTTCTGGGCTGAAATAGGAATTGGAATAGCTTAGAGACAGATGATACACCCTGAAGGGAGCTAACAATAAGCATGGTGGCATCAGACAGCCTATGTGTTTGCTGTGCTTCCTTCCGTA
The DNA here is from genome assembly GCF_000710305.1 of Buceros rhinoceros silvestris. Lineage (NCBI taxonomy): Eukaryota > Metazoa > Chordata > Aves > Bucerotiformes > Bucerotidae > Buceros > Buceros rhinoceros. The sequence goes on along the minus strand of NW_010402786.1, from coordinate 27,733 downwards.
CCTTCCAGTCCCTTGAGGTATCAAGGACCTTCAGCTGACAGTACTGCTGGGACTGACGGTACTGCTCAGCACTCACCCAACACACTCCCAGGTAAAGCCAAGCCACAGAAATTCCAGCTGGAGAACCTGTTGCATAGATCACTAAATGGATTTAGTTTAAACCTCCCAAAAGGACAGCTTTAATAAAATCATCACTTGTCTACCACTCATTGTCTAATTTTCTGTAGCTCAAAGTTACACAGGTTTCACTCACCAATGATTAATCCCTTTCTGAGCAACAGACTAGAGGGGGAAAATTTCTTTACTCCCTCAGGCAATTAGCACATCCTCACCTCCCTGGCCCCATATACACTGGTGACAGAAGACACATTTTTTTCCCCATGTGTCAAATCCAAGAGAACAGGCTAGAGGAGCTTTGCTGCCTACAACTTGACGAGAAAACAACAGGGGATTTTCCTTCTCCCACACCTGAGTTTCTGTGACGTTCCCGGACACCAGTCCAAAATCCCTTGGCTGGCAGCAAGGTAACGTTTGTCAGAGTAGGTGAGAAATGCACGTGTGCAGCTGAACACAGCAGTGACAGAGCAGCTACACTGGGGACCGAGAGACTCTCAAGTCGTGCGTCATATTGCTGAGTGGAAATCACGGACGAGGAGAGATCGGTTGGGCTCTCACCCCTGGGAGGTGGCATCCTGCATGCTCCATGCTTCTCCTGCTCACAGCACAGCCCGAGTCACCCTCCCTGCTGCGCAACACCTTGCTGGCACGTCTCCGCTGAAATGTCGGTCCTGACGTGCTGTTAGGTGTGACTGTGGACTCTGAAGATGGATGGGAAAGGCCCAGCAGGACCCCTGCCACACTGCAGCAAGGACTTTCACAGGCTCCCAGGGGAATTAAAACACCCCTAACTCCTACTGGAGGGACACGTTTTTGACGATCAAAGAAATAGTCTGTGAAACATCTTGGTTCCCAGCAGCTGGAGGGAGAGAATGGAGCTGATGCTTTTCTTTCATTCTCACCAAAGCAACCTTAGTCTTGCTTAACAGACTTTATGGCAGGTTTTAGATTCTCTTCCTTCAACCTCTGCCAGCCTCCAAGAGGCAGCATTAATGTCCCAGGAGAGCAGAGGACCCCGCACTAAGGGCACAGCTGTCACACGAGTTATCCCCCGAACGGCGCTCTCATCACAGAGCACCACCTGTGGTCACCTACACCAGCTTCCCAGCACTCCTGCAAACAGCGGGATGTTTCCTCTGGTGAAAATCCATCCTTTACTACGAGTGCGACTGCGCAGCACTCTGGTACCAAACCTGCAGATACCAACCACCATTGACTGCTGGTGACAGGAGAAGCACGGATTAGAGCGCTGGGCTGCCACAAAATCCCGTGCACCCCAACCTCCACCTTCTGGCTCGTGGCACTGACAGTGGCAGCAAGCTCTGGCAACAACCCTGCAATAGTTTTCTTGACCCTGAATTACACCAGACATTGGTGGGATGTCTCTCCTCTCCTTTACGCAGCTTCAAAATCACAGAAGGATAAGTGAATACACACAGGACCTGAGAGGCCCTGAAAGCTGGCTCCTCGTGCTTGCATGGCCTCAGAGATAATCTCACTGCAGTTCTCACTGGAATTAATTCATGCACTGGGTACCCACAGGGTTATCAAGGCATGAGAAGGAATGCATTACCTGAACACACATCTATCACGGAGTGGAACAGCCAGGACCAATTTCCATTTCTGTTTCTGCACTTAGATATTTTCCTTCAGCAAATTATTCAATTCATCACAATTAAAGTAACACAATGTAATCTTTCCTTGATTTAATTGTTCCCTTCTGCCACATATACAAGTTCAAAATACATTCAAAGCAATATTTAGAATAGAAAGATTATTTTCAAAATTAGCTCTAATCTCCTAATGGGTTCAGAATTACGTGCTGGGAGTCTTGCAATGCATTGATTTCTGGTTCTTAATTTTAAAAGATTTCCAAAGTGTGCCAGCATGAATCTGAATTGCTATTTCCCAGGAAACTCTAATGGACTTGAGTATTCAAATCCCTCAGAAGATCAATCTTTCCCATGTGCTGCTGCAAATATTCTCCTTCCCCCACATGCTCAGAGCAGAGCTGCCCCTCTCGCATCCAGGATGGTGCCAACAGGAGGAGCAAGCCCTGCCTCCTCACAAGGCAGCAGGCCACAGCATCCACATCTCAGGTACTTCCACAGCTCAGGAGCAAAGCCATGGGGAAGGTCGCAAACATGGGGTTGGAATGTGAGATACATGGAAAGACACTGAGCAGAAACTCAGACCATGTCCATTGCCTTGACAAAGACACTTGGGGAGAGGCAAGGACCAGCTACGAAGCCATGCCACCTGCCCCAGCAACCTGGCTCACTGCTACCTTGGGCAGATTTGACCTGACAACTTCAAAGCTTTTACTAACAGTTCCATAAGGCTGTCCACAGTAAAGTGTACAAACACAGAGATGCTCTTGTTAAATAGCGAACAAGAGCTTTTGCACTTCTCTGTACACAAGGGACAAATGAAGGAGAGCAATTCACCACCACCCCAATTAATGACGGTGATTTCTTCTCTCCTTTCCTTCTATCTTCCACCTCCTGACTTTATTTTCAACTCCCTTCCCCTGCTGTACCTCCTGAATGTTTAATTTCATGCCCAGGCTCTGCAATGGAGAAATGTCAGTGCTGATGCTTCTTAGTTGAAGAACTGGGGACTTCTTAGCGTGGGGCAGCCCGACACTCTCGGCAGGGACACCAAGTGTTGGAATGCAGCACATGGTGTCACTGCCCAGGTCCCCAGATCACAGAGCCACTGCCAATAACTTTAACGGAAATGGTGTGCAACCTCGCTGTAAGGATTCGAGTTTGCGTTAGCTGCGGAAGCAGGGTTTATACTACAGCAACGCTCTTTTTTCAGGAACGCTTCCTCAGCAGGTGATTCAAAGGAAACAGTTACCCAAACCAAGCTGTAAGTGTCCACCTTACGCTGAAGCACTTGCTCTTCCTCAGCGCAGCCATCCCAGAGCTCCCTAACTGCTCAGCAAGACAAAGGATGCTAAAATAACCAGCATGTTCAAACCCTTACTGCAGCAGGACCTAAAAATTAGCCTCAGACAAGAAACTGGTGTGAAAGGAGTAAAAACTCAAGGTTTTTTTCCTTCTTCAAACATCTCACAGTGTCTGGCAGGCAGAAAGCAGCATGCAAGCACGCTCCATGAGCTTCAGACACCCAGCAGAGGGAACACAGGCGATTTTCAGCACACAGCAACAGGCAGCAGCTTGCCAGGTGCAAACTGCAGCTTCTGGAGTTGTCCTCCACCCCAAACTGGTGTCAGGCAGGAGCAAGTTGACCAGCTGTGCCGTAACGGATCAAAAGGCCCGTGTCTCTCCTGCTTCACGAATGAACTGGAGACCAGTTCAGATCCACTGAATACAGTTGTTTCCACCAGTGTTGCAGGACCCAGACCCGCTGTCTCCAGATACAGACTTACTTCATGTAGCCACTCTATGCAAAATAAAAATTGCCTAATTCCTTACTCATAAACTAGCACCCCAGCACTCGTATTCTCATTTTTCACATGCACGTATTACTATTAGTCTATCCCACCTGGAGACCTGGAGCAAACACCACGGATGTTTAAATCAATGAAAGATTTTTCCCTCATCTTCAACAGAATTAAGTGAGACTCTCAATACCGAGATCCAACCGTGTTGTGATACTGTCAGCATGATCCAGCAGAACACAACATTATATCGAATCCTCTTAGAATAGAGCCTTATCAAAGACATGATTTGACAGGAAATATGTTCTCTGAAAATAACCACAGTATTTGCTTGTGGCACTCACACAAAGGACATCTTTGAGCCACAGCTCACATCTCTGCCAAAAGAGAAACCTCTAAAAGGGCCTAAATTTTTGCTCATTTTAATTTTGCCTATTTTACATAAGAAATCTCTGCTGTGGCTTTAATGGTGCAGATTAGATGCTCAGTACTAAATCTGTCACCTGCTCGAACCAAGTTGTTCTGCTGAAGTTGGTTGAGGTTTGTCGGAACAGGCGCGTGGTGCTGGTGCCATCTGCCGTTTGCTGGCTGTGGGCAGGCGAGCACGGGCAAATCCAGCCATAGCTCAACAGAAGGAAATTACTTGATAAATTAGTATCTGGCATAAATGAAAGTCCTTCAGATGCCTGAGGGTCCCCTGTGGCAGTTTAGGGATAAACTGGGTTTTAGAGGAGATTTATTTACATGGGAAATACCACAAGCAAATCCTTGCTGACACAGTCCTTAATGCTGCGTGAAATTAGACACAATGCCCCAGGATAAAACCTGAGATAGACACTTACTGTTAGGGTGGAAGGCCCTTGTAGCTTAGTTACTTCTAGCTTCTCAGCCAGGAGCTTGACTCCTGGAGCTCATAAACCCAGCAGTGCTGAGGAGAACAGCACCAAGTGCTCTTCCTAAAAACTTTACTATCTAGGACACACAGAACCAGATTCATATATATAAACCCCAGACAGAAACGCACCCTGCTCTCTCCCAGCTACTCCACCGGTGGGCACCAACCTCCCACTCTTCCTGCTGCTGAGAGCCACCTTCCCACACCACTCCCCTGGAGACTTCATCACCCTCATCCCCTTCTCATCCTCAAGCCAAGCCACCCTGCTTCCAGGACCTGCTGCACAGGGCTGGAGGTGACAGACCCCTGGGGAAGAGGTGCCGGCTGCCCCAGCAGGGAGGGTGCTGCCCTGTGACAACGTGGCTGGCCAGCAGAAAGGCCAAGTGTGCTGGGACACGTCTGCCCGGTGTGGGGACAGGGGACCTGCCCCTCCCTGCCAGGGGCGAGACCGTTGCAGCCAGTGACCTGGGGGCTGCAGACACAACCACTTACCCAACTGCCTTCTCAAGATGCTCAGGTTGTGTCCAGACCTGACACAGAGACGGCAGATCCCGAGGTTTGAGTTTGACAAGGGAGGATATTATTCAGCTGGGGCCCAATCCAGCTGCTCTGTATGCGAATCGTTTCCACTGTCCATCCAGAGAGTTATTTATACTGACTCAAGCACTTACGCCTGCAGTCCAGCCAGAAAACAGGTTGCACACTGGGTACCACATCTCTCCTACCCACACCAGTCACCGCACACAGATAAAAGGTGCTGTGCCACACGGAGAAGGCAGGTAGAATATTTCTGGCAGAGCACAGGCAACGCAATTTTTAAATGTCCCTGCTCACGGGCACTGAAACAGGCAAATCTGAGGGCCAGAGGTGATGGTGTGGCCATCGAGGGGCTGCAGCTGTTGGGCTGGCATGCTGAATACGCAGAGGGAGCTTCTGCCAGAGCTAAAAGCAGAAGGCCTGGGCGGCGCCAGCAAAGTGCAGATGATCCACAGGCTGCAGTTGTTCTGACCGTCGCTGGCTGAGGCACGGCAAAAGGAGAAGGCTCCGCTTTCAGCCATTTTCTCTACCTCAATAAATTGACTGTGTCTCCTAAGCACCAAAGGGAAAAGTCAGTTTGTAAGAACCACTGTCGTGATGGGAAATGGAATGAGAGGTCACGATGAACCCAAACCTTTCCGCTCTACAAGTAAGTTGCTCGGGGAAAGGCCAGGATAGAACATCCCTCTCTGGAAATAGCTCTAGCTGGATAAAACCGAGACCCGCATCTGTGGGGGAAACTCACTTAAGATTCTGATGTATTTTGTGGGGCTGTATCATGATGCAGCCTGCAGAGGTTTGTTAGGACACAGCTTGGGGGCACATGTCTCTGTGCCACTGAGAGTCCACTGTCTCTATAGACAACCAGGTAAGTGTCCTACCCAGGACAAGCAAACATCCAACAATGTTCACCGCTCATCAAATTGCGTATAGATATGTCTGTACAGCCCAGACTGGCACAGGTTGAAGTTACAGTGGAAAATATATTAAAGACGTCAAAATGTCCAAAGTTAAACCCACGGGAATGCTGCCAGAAAGCAGAGCTGTAAGAGCATCCAATAAGCAGATGCCTCGAGGCATCATAGAGTAACGTCTCTATTGCAGCACTGGGAGCGAACTTTAATTTGAGGCTGGTCAGTCTCCGCATTGAAACACTGCTCCGGGCATTCAGCATGTGCAGAGCAAGCAGGCACCTCTGCCGAGCTGCTTGCAGAATCAATGCGGACAGACGACTGAGGACATCTGACAGCGATGCCACTTCTGTTACATAATAACACAGTTCCACATTATTCACGCTCATCTGCGGTCCTTTTTCACCACGCTTGCTCAATCCCCTTGGCAAGTATGTGCCACCATAATTTAGCAGAGGATATGCCTAACATCATCAGAGATAGTCTGAGTTTACACCAAGATACCCATGATACGCACCTAGGCTAAAACTACTGATCTGTCCACCACAAGAACATCAGATCTCCAGTGGAGCAACTGTTAACGGTGTAAGAAAGGTCAGATGTGTCCTGTTGTCAGAGAGCCCTCACAGAAACCTGCGTTGCTCCTCTGAAGCCAGAGGAACCATACCAACCCAAATTTGGGGTTGGAGCAGGGTACTATCAAACATGGAGGCAGCTCAGCAGTTGCTGGTCTCAGACAGGTTGGGTTAAGTTTAGTCAGTCAGATTTGGCTCAGTCTACAGGTTAGTCCAGTTTCAAACGACAGGTTTGACTAAGTGCAATCAGCCAAACTTGGCTGGGTCTATCAGTGTTTACAACCCACTCGGAGACCCAAGTGGTGGAGAGGAGGGAGGACTTGGGGGACCTCCCAGCACACACACTCACAGCCCCTCCGCTGCCTTTGGACCACGGGCCGGCTGTGGCACCTTCGGGCAGTGACCCCTCTGTGTGACTTACACCTCCCCAAGCCTCTCCTCCTCTGTTCGCAGACCATTGCTTTTAACTTGCCATCATGTCCCTTGCACTCGGCTGAGGATCTCTCAGAGGAAGGACCCTATTTCCAGCAACGGGCACCTTCACACAGGTACCACAGGCAGATGCAGAAGGCTGTCCTTGCACACATGGCTGTGCAGTGTCCTCTCTTCCAGCAGCTATCATCAACCAGCCTCTGGCTACTAGACCTAAATCACTCTTTGGGAAGAACCCGCTGGGGCCTGCCAGGCTACCTGGAGCTCCTCTCTCTCCTGAAAGCGCTGCCAAGCTCCATCTCTGTCCCAAGCTCCCTTGTGACATGACCAGACTACGTTCGACCTCTTCACGCAGGAATGGGAAGATGTGCTGGATTTCCTCACAGAAGTGAGAAGTCTCTGCCTGAACTCTGAATCCAACTGTAAGAATTAATTCAATTCTTGCTGTTGAAATGACCCTAGACACCAACAGTTTCTCCGCAGGGCAGGTCCATTTGAATGTTTGTTACCTACATTCCTCCATTCAGAAACCCCTTCTGGGAAAATAAAACTAATACTTAATAAAAAAAATCACTACTCAGCTGTCTCCGAGTTTGGTATAAACTGAACTGTCACTTCAGAGGCCCCTGACAAAGCTCTTCAGGAAGAACAGCCCCAGCGTTTGTGGCCTTTGCGCCAGCTGCTTTTCCATTTTGGGAAGGGTTTAAGATGGCTGGAATAGCCAGTCTCTTCCCCCCAACCCTGCACTCGAGACAGCGTCAAAAGTTCATCTGATAATTACGCCATCAAGAGATCAATAACAGTTTAAATTCCTCGGGCTAGATTGTCTAGCTAGAGGATCCCAGTAAATCCCAGTGACTCGTGGCAGAGTCCACAGGAGGGGGAGAGCAGCGCTCCTAGGGTGAGAACCGGAGAGGCAAAAGACGGCAAAAGGAAGCAGGTGCAGCTCCCAGAGCATCCCTACACCATAGTCGGTGCTGGAGGGCAGGATTCACCTGTCCTCGGGCCTGGGTGGCCTTGATACAATTTGCAGTGACACAAAAAAATGACACAGCCATTAATAATGGTGCCAGGAGAGATGCTTTAGCTAGAAGGAATCAATACCTTTTCACACAGCGCCTGGGATTCAGCATGAAGGAAGCAGGCAGGTAACTTGTGCTTGCAGCAAACCCAACTGCAAATGGTATTTTCAAACCAAGCAATTTCTCCAAGCGAGCTGTTAACTCGTGTTTCGGAGCACCCGAATTTCCCTGTAAACCTGCTGCGCTAACCCTGGGCACGGGCAGAGCCCCGCATGCCCTCGCTCAGCTCCTCCCTCCACCGCACCTCACTGAGTAACGCACCTGGCTCGAAATCTAAGCACACAACGGCACCATGCCATCGCCAGGACAGAACATCGGCTCCCACGAGCTTTGCACAGCTCCACTACCAAGCATGGAAGATGCTGAGGTGAAACCGTTCAAGTCAGCAAGAGGAACGGAGCCCAAGCTATCCCCCCGCATTCCTCAGCCTTTGGGGAGAGGGGAGAAGCTCAGGTTTTCTTTATATCCCAAGTGAATAGGAAATTCTTTACATTCCAGATCTGTATGAGAGAGTCCTGCTTCTAATGAAAGTTTTGCCACTCTTCTCTTTCTTGGCTCTCTTTCAATGCAGAGAGTCACAATCAACCTGAGCTGGCGTCTTTCCAGCACTCGGGACTAGTAGCGTGATAATTTATAAGCAACTACTGATGTGGCCGCTGTTGTATGTCACAACAGTGGACCTGTTTTGTTCCAGCTAATGGTGCCGCTCTGCTGACTTTGAACAGGCTGGAGAGAATAAATTGCTGCAGTTTATTCCCATACAGCTGACATTCCCGCCATGCCATCACTCACAAGCAGGGATCTGAACATTAGAAATGTAACCCACCACCCCAGACAGCCCTCAGTCCTCGGAGGGAGCTGGTGGAGAGGAGACTTTCCACTTCAAGGCTCAGCACTGACTCACACTGCTGGCAGCAAGAGCCCCAAAACCAAACTGATGGCTTAGAGAGGTGAGTAACACTTTAATTTCTAGCATATTAATCATGTCCTCAGGGTACACGAGAGCTTTTCAGGGAGTGGGAGGAGAGGCAGGGATGTGATTTTTGATTTCAGATAACAGTGTTCTTGGCACACCAAGCTCTGCTCTTACCTGTTGGCTTGTCAAGGGTTGTCATTTGAGCATCCTGGCAGACCAGGAGCTCCAACCCCACAGCATGCTTGGCTCAGTCCTCCTGCCTGCATGAGCATCTCTCACCCTCGCACCCAGGAGACCCAGGAAGAACGTGGTTTCCAAAGCAAGAGAAGACCAGATGCCAACCAGAGGGCATCCGGGCTCCACAGCACATGTTCCAGGGGTGAAGCCATGATGAGCTCTGCCCCCTTGAACATCTCACTTCATTAATGAGGTCTTTCGCAAGCAGCCAATCCACCAACTTCATTTAGTATCCTTGGGCTGAGAGAAGAGGCAAATGGTCCACAAGACACGTAGCTGAGATGCAGCAAAGCATCAGCTGGACTCCACAGCCTCCTCCCAAACATGGCTCACCGGCAGGTTAAAAAGAAAAGAGAAGGGATAGAGATGCTACGGGGAAGAAAGTGGCCAGAAAATATAACGCATCTTCTCAGTGAGAGTCTTTTCACAGCACTGGGAACTGTATGTAACAGAGGTAATCAGAACCACAGGCGTGGGATTTGGCTTTAGTCTTTCACCACCTTTCTGCAGGACAGACCGCTTCAATTCTCTAAGAGCACATCACCTGCAGCCACAGAAATTCACTGTCCAGCAAATTAACTCAAGGCTGCCATCACGTGCCATGGCAACACGTTACCTGGCTATTCCTCTGCAGCAGCCAAGGAGGCAGGACAGCCCGATTGTGCCCCCCACAACAGGGCAGCAGAGGGTAACCCCCGCAACTGGCAGAGCTGGGGCAGCAACCTCTGCTCCTGCCCCAGCAGCGCAGGACCCACAGCCCCGGCCCCGTGGCACAATAAACACCTTGCACATTATCCGCAGCTCTAATCCAGAGCACAGAGAAACAAGGGCCAGCTGTGGGTGGGAGTTTGGGGCCTCCCAGCTCCAAATGACCAAACAGGTGAGGATCTAGCATCTCCTTGGCAGACCAGGCAGTAGGGCTAACCTGAGGGCAGGACCTGCCTCCTGAAAGGAATGTTATTCCCTCCGTTGCCTGGATATCAACTCTTCACGTTTTGCTTTTCAGCAATAATTAGTAGATCTTGAGTATCCAAAAGCCTTGTCCATAACGCTGTGCTATCTCCTACAGAAATTCCTGGCTGTTGAAAAAGGTAGCAAGAAAATTCAGCGTTGCATCTCCACTCCCTGAGAGAGGATCTTTATCCACTTAGCACAAATACTATTGAGAACTGTTAACTCGCCTCCGGCCCTGTTGCTCTGTTAACCTGTAACATTTCAAATGCCTTTCCTGAGCCGCTCTCTAAATTTTTTTTGGCAGGGAGAGCAGGGAGAGGCAAAGCGCCGGCTCTCCCGTGCCTTGCACTGCACACATGCCTTTGTATTATCATTTCCTAATATCCAAAGGCTGCGGCTGACGGGGGACCCCTCGCTGACTGCCAGGGGTAGTCCAGCTGCAGGTCACAGCCACCTGGGCGCTGCCACGTCCAGCGCAGAGCGCTAGCGGGTCAAGCGTTTCCAGAGCAGCTGGGTACGCACAAGATGAGGCATTTTTGCTTTCCTGAGACTATCAAGAAATAGAGCTTGTTTACGGGGCTCTTGAGCTGGAGTTTAGCAGATGTGCCATCTCTGTCACTCCCTAGTAGAGAGAAATTTCAAGCCCTGCTGTATTTTTAGGGTTTTTCTACCTAGGAAGTTGGTGTCTCAGCTGTCAGAAAGACGCAATCCGAGCACCCACTGAGGTCACTGCCTAGATATACTCTTGAGCAATTCGCATGTCCTCTGGTAGATCAAGGGACCCCCAGCAGCTTAGGCTCAGACCACTGCTCGCTTTCATTAGATAAACTTTTCACTGCAGAAAACCTTTCCACAAGCGGGGAACAGAGAGCGCATGACCAGCAAACCTTTCCACCACTCCTAAACAGAAACAGGTAGGTACTAGCATGAAACGCAATATGGGGCGAGAAAAATCAGTCGTGTCTCACTTTAACAAAATGGTATTAAATTCGAAGAGTTTGCATGCTGCACATCTAAGTTACAAAGCCACAGCTCTGATTTACACGGAGACAAGTGGAAGCTAAAATCGAGCCTGGCTTTCTGGGTTGCCTTTGGGTGGAAATGAACATATTTGCTTTAACGATGCACTCGGGTTGCTTGACAGGTCCATGGATTTGTATGACACCAGCTGCTTCCATATCAAATGCCATCCACATAGTTAAAATTAGATGGATCACATTTCCGGGAGGGGTTTTGGCGGCACAGCCCACTGTCACCCTGCGCATGGGCTCCCCAACAACAAGGAGTTCACTGCTCGGCAGGGACCAGGCACACAGCACTTTGTGGAAGCCCAAATGCTAACGAACCTTTTCTCCCTCCTTGGACACAGGCTATGGCACATGTCACCTGATAAGTGGTGTTTGTGAGAGCTTAAACAGTCCAGGCTTGATGTGTCCTAGAGGCAGAAAATAGCCATTAGAGCAGGTGTACATTTATTTTTCATTCAAAAAACATCCGTGCAAGTTACTTAATTTTATGCCGCACTTTTTGCCAGCTCCATTTTCTAGGAAACAGCTTGGGGTTTGTGAAATTACTTCCCTATAAAAAGCTTCCTTTGACTGTACAGTGGTGGCTTAATTTAGGCAACTTAAATAATGATGGTTTGGGGAATTGGCACTTCTTAGTGCTTCATAGTCTGTGTCTTAGTTCTACAAACGTGCCTTTACACTACAGCGTTCTGCGATATCCTCATTACCTGCACTTGGCGTGTATGATTTATGCTCTGTGTCAAAGTTCTGAGGCGAGAGCAGGTTTTTTTACCGCGTTTTACAGTGCAACAGGTAAGTCCCCACTTTGAGCTTCATGGTGATAGTGCAGCATGTGCGATGGGATGACAGCACTCTGACCACTGCAGGTCTTCCAGACTTGGTTATATGATGCACTCGGAGTCTCAGCAGTGTTGAATAATTTCCATGAGCCCCCACTGGTGGAACCAGAGCTGTTGGTATACACTCAGACTCTCTTTTAGATGCCAACAGCTCTTCCAGTTTCACTGGTGAAGTGATCAGAGATGGGGCCTGGCCTTCGCTGATCTGTGATGACCAGCGCCTGCCCCCATGGTTCACGTGCCCACCACAAACCCCACAGCTCCCAGGGGAACCATACAGGGCTGGTGTCCCACCTTGGGAAAGGTGCCTCTGGTCAGATGCTTGCACCACTAACACAAAGACATGGGGACAGCCCTCCCCAGCGGCTCAGACAGACGCTCCTCTATCAGGAGGCAAGTGAGCTAAAAATATCTCCTGACACGCCAGGGGAACTGGAGACCAGAGAGATTTAAATAACACTGTCCTCAAGCAAACAGTCTCCAGGGGGATCCTGGGCTTCTTGTTTAATTGTACAAGTTCGAATCTCACCCAGTGACTTTGATCCACTAGTGGAAGCACTGGCACTGCCCCCCTCAGGGGTCGGCAGCTCGCACGCAGGAGCAGAGGCAGACCAGGCAGCAGCAGAGCCCCCAGAAGCAGCTCCCAGTATGAGTGGTGATGGTGGAGCTGAACCGGGACAAGATTTTTAGGCCAGAATTCTCTGTGGGCACAGATATGAGGTGCTCAAGTGCAGGGATGGGTAGCCTGGAGGATCACGTGCCGTTATTCCTGTGCACGGGCTCCTCTGCCTGGGGCACTGGAGAGTAGACAAGACGCATGAAACACAGTCACTGACCTCCGTGTTCACTGCAGCCTTCTCCATCATGCAGCAAGAGCACAGGCAGCTCAGAGGCCTCATGTGCAGTGGGACAAGAGGAGAAGGTGGGCTCAGGAGCTTTGGTTCATCTCTGGATCCACCAGCTTTGATGACATCAGGCTTATATGGCAGAAGCATCAGACCACTGGTGCTGCTGTGGGATAACCACCCAAGCCATGCCTATGTGGTAGGAGATGACAGAAGCTACAACAAGCATAGGCTGCTTCGCGTAACACTCCGGAGGAAAATATTATGCAGGCTCTGCAAGAGCTACCCCAGATTCCTCTTTGCTTCTGAGTGGAATTTAGCTACTGCTCTCAGTCTCTAGATAGCCCCCTTGAGTGTGCTCCTGCCTGAGGATACACTTTCTCTTTATTCCTATTCAAACCAGTTCAAATCAGCTCAGTAAAAGCAAGAGGCTCTGGGACAGAAAAGGCTCTTTTCCATTTTGGAAATTTCTAGGACAGGGAAAATGTCTTGTGCTACGCTGGGTGCTGTAGCAGGCACAGCTCATACAGTGCTGCTCGCAATAACTCCTCCTTCACGAAGGAGGCACACACGTAACAGGTCAGGTTTGGGCCAGCAGAGATCAGAACATGCTGCGTTCTGCACAAAGTGCAAACGTATCAGCACAAACAGCAAGTCAGCGCCGCAGCCCGGGATAGCAAAGCCGTGAGTCACGCACGGATGCATGCACTGACCACACGGTCCCCACGCCTGCTGAATGACACAGCCACTCCTTGGAAGGTGCCCCACTCGAAGGCTAGAGTGCTCTCTCTCCGTTAACTCAATCCTCCTGATGACTCACAGGAGAGTCGTCATCATCATCGTATCCCAGGGTGGCGAGGCGGCTGATATGATCTTGCAATATGTTCTACTTTATAAAAAAGACCGTGGGTTCTTTTACGTAGTAAGGAGGCTCTGCTTCATTACTCCCTGCAGATATTCCTGGGGGAATGGGGAAAGCATCCCCCAGCAGTCAGCAGTGACAGGGAGAGCTGGAATTTGATTTATGCCCTCCTCGCTGCACAGCAGGGCTGGTGCAGGCAGGAGTTGCCGCTGGCTCCTGGCACTGAGCGCCCACAAGCAGGGGAACTGATGGGGCGCGTGGTTCACAGACTTGTACCAGACCAGAGCAGCTCAGCGCTGCCCCGGGGCACCAGCTCTCGGACCAAGCACTGACAACACAGAGCTCTTAGGATGTGGTGATCTATGAGACAGCAGGGCCTGAGGGTGATTCCTCAGAGCTTTCAGGAAATAATTTTGTCTAGTTTTGTTACTATACAGCATCCAAACTGAACAAATAGCAGTTTCCAGGCTCTTGCACTAACATTCTGAGGCACTGATCACTTGTCCTTAGGGTCCACATAAAGGACCCCCAACCTTCAAACAGAGACACTGGGATGTGCCTGGGCACTGTGGGTGTCAAAGGCACATGCAGCACAGGCAGCAGAGAGCAGGATGCCCAGGGACTCCGCAAATATTGCCTTTACTCACATGTGCACGTACCCTGCCAGTTACAGCCTTGGGCAAGTCTTCAATGTAAGTCTTCGTGCACTTACACACCCCAGGATCTGCAGCCTTCATCCATCAGGCAGTCTGGGCTCAAAATCCTTCCACATTCTTCCAACGCTCTGGCATGCAAAGAAGCAAGGGAGGGTTGGGGATGTTTTTTTATAGGGAGGAAAGGAAGCAAATAACCAGCAGCTCTGTATGATACGGATCTACTTTCACAAGAATGGAGCCTCATGATTTCAAGTGGAAGCTTAGCATCTCTTAAAATAAGCTCTAGGCGTCTTTTAATGTCGGTGTTTAAAAGGGGATTTAGTCACTTAGTTCTAGGAACTCAAGTGTCCAGTATCTGTCGGCAGTTCAGCTGTTATCCAAATAAGGGGAGGGAAAGCCAGGATTTTCCAGCCCTGAGAAACAGCTGTACTCAGAAGAGGCATGTCATGCAAGGGATAAAATTAATTCATTCTCATCCCTAGTATGTGAGCAGTTCCCGGCCGCTGGATGAACAGCCGGGCTCTGGCAGCAGGTCCCACAGGGCTGCAGGGAGCACATCCCGCTAGGCGGCCCCAGAGCCATGCCAGGAGGGACCAGGCACCTCTGCTCTCGTCCAAGGGCTGGATCAGGGACCTTCACAGACATCAGAAGGTGATTTGAAGGCAGAGATATTGAGGCCCCATCTCTTCACACCACACTTGGAGTTGGGCATGTACCGTGAGCAATACCACCCCGAGCGTGCGCACCCCTGCACGCTGCCCATGGACACCAACAGCCCACAGACTTCACAGCCACGTGAGCCACACACAGCGTGCGTTTGCAAATGCTCAGTTAAGCTCCCCGCTGTGCTTTTTTTCCCCCCATTTAGGGCTACTGTTGCCTAAAAACCATTACACTGAGATTGCTGGTGTTCTTTTCCTTGCAACAGTCTGCTCTGCACAGTGGACAAACTCACTTTCAGCTTAGCAGAGACTTTCAAGCGCGGAGCACAGTACACACACTTCGGCAGCTGCACTGCTCACCGTGCTTCAAGGCACTGCTGATCCCAGAGCCATCCTGTCCCTGAAAGCCAGCGCACCCTGGAGATATCCACGGGAGTGCCACACACAACTTTTGAGATGCAAATCTACCTGCTTGATGGGAGGCATTAAAAACCTCATCCACAGAAAATGAGCCTCTGAAATAGTACACTTTAGTGCTAATGTTCTGAAAACATGCTACAAAAAACTGGTCTTTGAAATGTGCTCAGTGTGCAGCTGCATTTGGAAATTTCTACAGTTTAGAAAGAACCTCAGCAAGCTTCAAATCCAGTCGGGATTCTGCAGTTTCTGTAAATGTCTTATCAATGGCCACAATAACACCTTCCAGCTACTTGCGTATTTTTAGAGTATCTTAGCCAATGCAAACGTGCCCTTCTCCCCACCTGCAGAGCAGTCTTTTTAAGAAATCACTCCACAATTTGAAACTATCCCCCATTTCCCTGCAACCTAACCGGTCATATCTCAGGGAAGCGAAACAAATAAAATCACTCCTTTCTCACTTCCTACAGAGTCTCGTTATTCACACCTCAGGAGCAGCAAAGCCACTTTGAAATCACTTATTGACATCAAGTCACTCACAGCTAGAAAGCTCACTGCTGAAGTGGTGACAATTTCCCCCTTTAACCATATGGCAGAGAAGAAATACAGCTCCAGACAGAGCTTTCTCCAGCTCCCTGCCTTCGGGAGAGCCGCATTCTTTGCAGTCCTATGTTCACACGGCTGTTAAGCCACACAGAGTAGTGCCACAAGTGTCTAGCATACGCTCCCAAAGCTGGAACACCTCTATGAAAATGAGTTACACCATCAGGTACATGCGGATAGCTTGTGAAATGCATCGCTTTCAAACTGACTGCGGGTTCTTATCCTGTACGCCTCTGACAGGTTTCGAAACACGCTGGTACATTAATACGATGATGCAGGCTAGGTCTGCCCCAATTCTCAGTGTAAAAGTGTTCTCCTCCCTCCTACAAACACCCTTTACAATGCAGCACATGTCAGATCCAGCAGATGCTCATTTTGTTCCTAAGACAGATTTAATGGGTTTTCCATGATCTAACACCTGGCAAAACGGCTCCATGCAGCTTTAATACTTTCCTAACCCTGTGTTAAATTTGTCCTAGTGTTGCATGTAGCATAATTCTGCAGCCATGACAACTATTCAGGTAATGCTGAGTGTCATCATTATGGTTTGTGTCGACAGTGCGATCCGTATGTACCTTGTAATCATTCTGGTGTTGGGTTGCAAAGGTCCCTGGACTCTTCATTTGGCTGAGTCTAATTCTGTCCTCTGCACAAAGATCTAGAGTTACACTAAGTAAAGGCTGACATTTACATGAGACACTAGGACTGCTAGAATGACTCACCAAGGTAAAGCCTCGGCTGTATATTCTTTCAAGGGCGTAAGCTGCATGGTGCCAACATTTCCACTGACCTGCTGTAGAAAGCCTCTGTGTTTAGCGAGGACATGGACAGAGGGGCACGTCACGCGTGGAGCTTGGCAGGACTCAGGAACAGGATCTCAGGAGTCTGAAAACAGATAGCTGAAGAAGCCTGGGTCATCACTCATAACTTAAAGGAGACACATCAGAGAGAAAACAGCTCAGAGTGACCTTCCAGTGCTTTCCTGGCAGCTGAATGACCTCCTCTCATTTTTACCGCTAAGATGGACAGCCACGTACACCCTCATACATGAGACAACCTTGCCGTCACGCAAGCACCCACTGTTTCAATCATGTGAAATAAATTAGCAGTAGCGGGGCTGGTCAGTGTGGCAGCCAGAGTTTCCTGCCCTGCATTCAGTCTGCCCTTTAAAGCAGCACCCACCACCACATTTGGCACGCCTGAAAGTCTCCTGGTGTACTGAATATCCTAAGCCCCAACATCATTAGGTCTCAAACAAAACCAAGCAATTCCGGCTAAACCAGTTCCAGTGATGAAGCTTATCAGCTTTTTTATCTATTCACACAAATTCTTCTTTATCCAAATCCAGTAGTAACAGTGAAAGCATCTAACATTCTCATGAGAAGCAAATTGTGAAATGTAAGAACGACAAGATATGAGATGAGAGCAGAGCCTCTAAAATAAACCATGCACGTGAAGGGTGAGTTTGTCTACAAATCAGAATGCTGCAAGCAATGTGGATTTCACAGATGACTTCTGCTTTGAAGAGTGGACAACTCCAGCAGCCAAGCACGAATAGACCTGCCAATGGTGGGGTCTCCTCTCAACTGAACTCATAAGATCTGCCTTGGCAAGAGATCAGCCCCGTCTTCCTCAAGCACTGGCAGCTGCAGCACCACACATAGAACTTCCTTCCTCTACTGCGTGAACACTGGCTGCTTGGCATGTCACAAGGCATCAGTCCAGTTTCACTTGCGACGCTGACAGCCATCATCTTTGGCCATGGTCCCTGTCATGTCGGAAGGTCTCAGTAGTAATCATCACGTCACAGAGCTAATGACACACAACGGAGTAACGGTCTTGAGTACAAATTCATCATGTAGTGCCGTTCCTGAATCATGCTGAAGTTCAGTGCCTGGTTTATTGTGGTTGGAAACTTGTCAGAAGCTGTTCTGATTCAGTTCAGTCGACCAACCTCTCTCCAAGATCTTGCTTCTCGCTCAAGGTAAGGTGTGTCCAACCCTTCTGCGCAAACTCCCTGGAGTACCTCACTGTGCTTCAAATGTTGAACTACCGCCTGACACGGTCTCCTCTGACCATTTCACATAATCTTGCTAAGGAGCACATCTGTGTCTTCTGTTTCTGTGCATCTCATGCCTGATTCCAGACTGATCATGGACTTGGAGATAGAGTGGATCAACCAAGCATGGTGGCGTCTCTACAGGAGAATTAAGTCTTTTGTTGTACAGAAAAAAGGGGCATAGATCCTCCAATGCAGTTCTGTTAACACTGTTTCAGTTGTGTAAGGTGACCTTTAAAGCAGATACGTCAGCCCAGGAACTCCGTTCACAATCTGCACATGTCAGATTCTTCACTGCCCTTCTTTGGGAGAAAATCAGGAAAAAATCCCCAGCCCATTTCACAGGTACTGAAAAATGACTACAGTGACCAATACCTGACAGACTGCAAGGAGGCCACGCAAAGAGCATCACAGGGACCTGGGGTGGAAGATGGCCAGGACTGGTTTGCGCGGAAACCCAGGGGCAACTCAACAACATTGGCTTCCCAGGCCCTCCTCCTGCGCCCAAGGCCTTGGAGTCATCCAGCTGTCCTTGCATCATGGCACAGCCCTCCTGACGGCCATGTGACATAACCTTGGACAGGAGCCATCCTGGAACTGCTTGAGGAGATACTTGTGACTCAAGAGCTACAGAGAGAAACGTGAAGGCCATGGGTGGTCTGAGAACACGTGTAACCGCTTTGCTGGGTCAGGGCCAAGGGTAACACACTGCAGGTTTGGATGAGACAGTCACACCCAGTGACATGTTCTCAGAGAGATCTGCCGGTTGTCTCACGTGGCTGCCTGTAGCTGTCACATGGCTACACTGGTCAAATCCAACTAGACTGCAAAATGTCCTTCACCATAACCAGTTATGACTGCTTTGGAGACTGACAGCAGGAAAGAGAGAGAGAACAGATCTAAATAAATTGTTTGGACCAAACAGCTATGCAAAGCCTCTGAAGAGTTCAGAGCATATCCTGGTTTTATGTGAGGAGGTGGGTGCTTCTGTAGCCTACTGACCTGTTTGAGGTAACTAAGTCCTACGCTGTTGAGGGGCCTCCGTATCAAAAATCTTGGTTAAATGCCTCCACGCTCTGGAGATGACCTGAGCCTCCTCTCAAATACCTACCACCTGCTCTACAGCCAGCAGAGCCACCACTGTGTTTTGAGAGAAGGGGGATGGTTCTAAACACATACCAATTTATGTTTGTCTCTCCAGGTTCATAGGGTAAATCCGAAGGCTAACCCTCCTTGCAAGTCTCCCCATCCTGACAGGGCCAGAGGAATGTCACAGTAAGTGCAAACACTGTTGGTCAGCACACTCAGTCTCCTAAAATCTCTACTTCCATCCTGCCCTGTTTCTTTCTTCCCCTGCACTAGGAAAAAGTGGAAAGCCATCAGTGTCTGCCCTCCATTGGTTCCTCAGCCTCTAGCAGCCGTTCATTCAGAGTCACACCACTAATTCAGCTGTTACCTACTGACCCTCAAAGAGTAGGTTACCCAGTTTTAAAATTATTATTTATAGTATTTTAGAAATATTTTGCAAGGATCAGCTCAAGCACATCTTCAGCAAGTGACTAAGGGGCCAGGGTCATCACGAACATCAAGATCTGGACTCTAAGGTCTAGGAAAAGGCTTTCTGGCTTGGAACATTTCCTAGCCGGAGTTGCTAAGCACATTGATGGAGCAGGTGACAGGGCTGGACATGCTCGAGGGGCTGCCACACAGCTTAGCCAACAGCTGGGGAAGACAGACTATCTAGAGATAGCTCACATCTTAACTCAGGCTGGGAGGGGAAGAGCTGATAATTTGGGTTGTTTCAGAGAAAAGACAGATTAAAAGAATATCAGCGCCACAGCAAAACAAACCCACTGCTTCAGTTGCTCATTTATATGCAAGACACACAGTTCAAAATCTAAATGAGACATACGAGGGCACATCAACATTCCACCATGGAACAAGGACGTATCTTTCACTGCAAATATTTGATCGTCTTAAAACTGACTTGCTTGCTTAATCAGAGTCCTTACTGTAACCTGTGTCAGCTGAGCTCTAAAGGAGGACGTCAGGGCAGCGTACCAAAGGGCCTGCCCATTTCTCTACGTTCAGCCTCATGGTAGTTACCACAGACACCACACAAGCCAAGAGCTAGACCTGGGATCAACTAAACCAGGTAGGAACTAGACCTGTGGAAGGGGACTACTACTGGCAAGCAACACTGATCTTTACATAGAGATTACAAGATGTGGACAACTAATTGGCTTATAGCTGTAAGACCAGCAACAACCAGGTTGTCAGCTCCTCTTTTCCGCTAACTTGATGTTCACTGTCCTCTCAGAGCACTCGAATGGAGACTCTCCACAGGGTATTTATTAGGCTGGCTCACGCGCAACAGATAACACACTGACATCTTCTGTTTCAAAAAGCCAGCAACACAGCCAGGTGTCTGCATATGAGAAATTCGAGCTATAGAAATCCCTCTTCTTTGCTCTACAGATGCAGAGTCCCTCAGCGAGCCTGACCGGGTCTGCCTATGGAAGCACACCTGTATTTACAAAGGTAAAGAGCACAAGCTGTCAGAAAAAACAGCTTGTTCTGTAACTACTAGCATTAAATTTTGATTTCGAGTTTTCCTGCTCCATCAGAAGGTATTTTGAGGCAGGAACATTGGTTCATTAACAACTCAAAAAAGCCAGCATACTGCATTAGCGATGCTGTCAAACTAACATCTTCATTGGTAAACAATCCAGACAGACAGAACCACTTCCATGAATTCACCTCATTTACTTCCTACAAAGGAGGCTGAAGTGGGAACCTCGCACAGTAATCTCCTTGTTGTGCCGTATCCACCGGAATAGATGTTTCTCCTGCATTTGTATCTTTATTTAAATGCATAAGCAGGCTAAAACCTTGTAACGAGCACTTGTCTGCAGGTGAAAAAAACTCCACTCATAACCCACTGCAAATGCATTTAGGATTAATTCAGCTATTGTAAGTAAAATTAAAATATGGGCAGGAGATTACCTGCTTCACTGGAGGGTGTATCATTCTGTAGTAATTGTTTCGTGGGGAAATAGTCATGCCAGCCATTTAACACAATTTTTCCTCCTCTAGGGCCTCCAAAACATAAGAGCTGCGAAGGGTCAATTAGTGGTATTTGAATGTCGCATTCGCGCTACGCCCACCTTACAGGTTCACTGGTACAGAGAGTACGATCGGATAATAGATTCTGCCGATTTCCGAATACTGCGAAAAAGTAGGTATTACTCCACCTGCTCCATGTACAGCAATTTTATTGAGACAGTGTTGGGACAGGGACAAGAACTGCTATAAATATTAGGAGACGTACGTTTTCATAGAGGCAGAGATAAGTTTACACGTCTCAAACGACCTGAAGTCACAGACTGCTGTGCAGAGCCTGGGCTTCCTCCAGCAACGTGTGAGCAGACCAGGCACACTGGGAGGAGATTGCCATGCTCTTGGTTATCGATGAAAGTACAACTGAGCCATGGAGGCATTGTCACCGTATATTAAAACTACTGATGAATTCAGGAAAAAGAAATTAAAATATAAACACATTTAAAACACTTTATGAAACCCCCAGGCATAAAATCATAGCTCCAGTGGTCAGCGTTCCACAGCAACTAACTCCCAAGTCAGTGAAGTTCTTTCTGCATCACCTCAGTGGAGAGGTGTTTGTACCATTGCAATCCAACCAAACCTGAGCTTCCCCTGT
Organism: Buceros rhinoceros silvestris; assembly: GCF_000710305.1. NCBI lineage: Eukaryota > Metazoa > Chordata > Aves > Bucerotiformes > Bucerotidae > Buceros > Buceros rhinoceros. The sequence continues at coordinate 5,979 of NW_010402786.1, read as the reverse complement.
CCAAGTGGTATTTCTCTTAACGGACAGGAAGGGACTTGGTGCCTTTGTAACCGGGTGACAGCCAAGGTGGGAAATGGATGTGAGGGCTGAAGGTCTTTCTTCCATTCTGTCATTATAACCATTTCATTTTTTTCTCTCTCGTTTGGAACAGAGGCTTGTTCATCAGCAGTTCCTGGTAAGTACGCTGAGCGTTTTTCGCTAGACATCTTATCAGTTTATTACCCCACACTTAGTTTTTCCTACCACATCCCAGATAAAAAAATAATGTTCAAAGCATCTCCAGAAGAGAGCATTCAGTGTCAGGCTAGGACCTTTCAAGTTCTTAGTTTTGCCAAAGGCCCTGATTTTTTTCACAACACAGTGAAAAAAGTATCATCCATCCCTTTTACAGTCAGTCGATGAAGAGTACTCTACATATTCAGGAAAAATATATCAGCCTTTCTGACCTGTAATCTTTTCTGGTGTTTAAACTTGAGGAAGGGAAGACAGAATTTAGCCAAAAAAACCCCAAAACCTTGTTTCATTAAAGTCAGAGGAAGAAAGATTCTTCCTTCAACTTTGCTCCTTCTGAACCCCTTGACTTCCTATGCTCTTTACATCACTTTGCTGCTGCCAAGTCTGGTCACTAAGTAACAGTCTATCCACAAGGACCAATTCCCACCATTTCCTCCTCCCTATTTCAGAGGAAGTGTGTACCCTGGTTATCACAGAAGCTTTTCCAGAAGACTCTGGAGTATTTAAATGTGTTGCTGAGAATGAATTTGGATCAGCAGCATCCAGCGCACGTCTCTCTGTTTCCCCAGGTAAGCACAAGGATTTCTGAGCTGAGCAACTGGGCACAGGAGAATTTGCTGCTGCTCAACCTCAGGCAGAGTCACAGATATTTGCCAATCACTTTTGTAGGCTCAAGAGAAGAGAAATGCCACAAAAATGCAATCTGCTGGGTACCTCGCAAAGCTGGATGGAAATTGTTCTGCATTTCTGCTTTTGGCCCCCTCTTCCTCCTGGGTTAAGAACACTGAGGTGGAGATGATGTTCCCTCTCACAGAGGGGTCTCATCCCTGAGCTCATCCCTTCAGGGATTCCAGCTTAGCCCAACACTCTGGCTGTATCTATACCTTGTTTATTGTAGCACCTGACTTGTCTAGCTTGTGCTGAAAGCCATCTCCAGGCAGAAGAGCACCTTGCAAAGCTCACCCTGGTGAGAAGTCAGGTTTGGCTAATGCAGCCGTGCAGGTTTAGGTCTATGCAGAGCCCAGGCAGGCTGAACTCCCATCCACTTGCACAGACATAGCAGTTGCCCTCTCCCTGTTGCTGCAGCATATTGTACAGGTGAACCATCACCGCATCCTACCTGACTTGTGGACAATTCCACTTCCAGGAGCAAAAGAGCTGGAAAGCTTTGCAGGCGCTGCCCACAGGCCAGCTGTGCAAGTCACCATGAAGAAACCCACCTTCCCTAGGAACAGCCAAACAGGAGCCAAGGAGCGGGATGCGGCTGGCCTGCCGTCCTACAGCACTGAGAACCCAGGGCTGGGCAGTCAAGCAGAGGCCGCAAACTTCAGCCAGATGAACTCCAAGAGCGGAGCTGAAGATTTTCATGGATCTTACGAGAATTCACCTCAGGCCTCACCTCTGCGGTAAGACAAAGAGAAAATCACATCCCTTAATTTTTAGGGGATAAACTTGCTAGTGACCCCAGCAATACAACGGCAAAGCTCCCGTGCCCCAATCCCTAACAGGGGAACATGCACACGCAGTAACCTCAGCTGTTTGCCTACATGACAGCGGGAACGTGTGACACCAGGCCAGCCGCGGAACAACACAGACTCGGTTTGACAGAGCATGTAACTAGCTAAGGCTCAGTTAAGTGTCTAGTGGCATTTTCGGAAGCGCTCATGTGTAAGTAACTTTAAAGCATCACCCTAAATAATTAGCCTCTAAAAGACTTTGGCTCCACAGCAGAGCATGTGGCAAAGATCACAGTACCTGGAAAATTTCAAGGTACGATTTTGTTGCCACCACCTTCCTCTGCAGCCTTGGCCAAGTGGCATCACCTCATGTTTGTTTCCCATTCTGAAAGACAGCGATAAAAGGTGAGATGCTGTAAGAATGGTGCAGAGAGCACCTGCAAAGCACTCTGTGGAGGAAAAGTGCTGAAGCAGAGACCCGCTGGATAGAACAGTCCCACACCACGGTAGAGACACTCCCTGCTCAGGAGATGGAGATCTCCCCCCAGGAACAGAGCGCTCCATCTTATAACAAGTCTCGATACAATTTCTGTCCCAAATGCAGCCCTCGAGTAGCTATGTACTTACTGCATTATTCCTTACCCTGTGTGGCTGTTCCAGAGAAACAAAACAAGTTAGAACGCACATCTTAGCAACCCCATCCCAGATTTCTGGATTATTTCTCAGCTGCTAATAGGCATAACAACAATCAAATGGTGACAGTTAAGAGGTCCAAGCCCAGCACTTCAGAGGAGTTTCCTCAGTCCTGTTTGCGAAGGCGAGAGCTACAAGGCAGACGTGTGCCTCCCCTCTGAGCCGAATGCCAGCGCTGCATGGCAGCGATACTGTTACACCGTGGGTAAACGGCTGCCCGGGACAGAAATCCTCCTCTGTGTTCTAGATTATTTTGGGATGTATTCAGCTGCTTTAACCAAACTGGTTATTCTAACAATTCTGAACGCCCCCCTCCAAATTCACTATGGGAGGGATCATATTTCAATAGAGATTTCTCTGGGCACAGGGATTTTTTTGCTAAATCAACAAGTAAAAATGAGTTTGCTTCAATAACCTGCAGATTGCTAAGAGAAGGCTCTCAGTTTAGCTCCAAGCCCTTCCATGAAATCTAGACTTGCTCCAGGGAAATCAGCTGGGCCCTAAGCAGAGCCCACTGCAGAATCAAGACCCTGGCTGAAGCTAACTCACAGATTTCTCAAAGGCAGCAGGAAGCCTCTATTTTGGCATTTCTAACAAGCAACCTGAGGGGAAGCTCTTTTAGAAGATACTTGCTGCTTAGGATGAGTATTGGTAACTCTGCTTATGGCTTGCAGCAGCACCGATGAGCTGCGGTTGTGTTTTTATTTGTAAAGTTGGGGTTAGTTTGAAGAGCACCTGATGTCTTGCAGGAAGGGATTAACAATCCACCAAAATCAGCTATGTAACAGCTTTAAAAAAATGGGGTTATATAAAACATTGACTAGTGTGTAGAGCTGCAGAGTGCTTTTGGTTGACAGCAATGCTGAACCAGATTTTGGAAGACATTTACATAGAATCACAGAATCATCTGGTTGGAAGAGACCTTTAAGACCATCGAGTCCAACCATCCACCTGCACTGCCAGGGTCCCTGAACTATGTCCCTCAGCACCACATCCACACGGCTTTTAAACACTCCAGGGATGGGGACTCCACGACCTCCCTGGGCAGCCTGTTCCAAGGCTTCACAACTCTCGTGAAAAGAAGTTTTTCCTGGTATCTAACCTAGATCTGCCCTGGTACAACTTAACACCATTTCCCCTCATCCTGTCACTTGTTATATTAGAGAAGGGACCAACCCCCACCTCTCTACAACCTCCTTTCAGGTAGTTGTAGAGAGCAAGAAGTTCTCCCCTCAGCCTCCTTTTCTCCAAGCTAAACAACCCCAGTTCCCTCAGCTGCTCCTCATAAAACTTGAGCTCCAGACTCTTCACCAGCTTTGTTGCCCTTCTCTCAAGATACAGGGAACACTATTAACATTTCTAGTACACCCACCTATGAGCATATCTTTAAAGATATCTCACCTATAAGATATCTTTAAAGCCCACAATATTATTGCCACGTGCTTTGAAACATCATTATGAATGAGACTCAACGTTGTAAGCGTTGCTGTTATCTCAGACTCAGCAATGACTGGCTGTCTGATAACTGCCTCGTGAGAGTTAGCCATGTAACTCTCTCATGGAGCATATGTGGTTACAACTGCTATTACCAAAGACAAAAAGAAACACCAACAAAGCCAGCGATGACAGAGCAAAGCTATGACTGGGGGTAACTATAAAATGAACAAAGTCCACGTACTCAATACTCCTCCAAATCATTGCTTAGCAACAGCCCCTCCACAAAAGCTGGAAAATGCAGTTCTAGAAGACTGTCACTACCAGCTACTCCTTTCTGAGCACTTTAAATCTGCAGCTTACAGTGTCCTTCTCAACAGCCTTAAAGAAGCAGAACAAAACCTCTACTGATTATTAACTTTATTAAAGGAACTTAATCCGAGCAAAAGAAGAGGCTTCAGGCACTAAGTATACCACCAGGTCTTTTAGGTAGCTTTTAAGATTCCTTGATAAATAAGCAAAAGATTCTTAACTTTTTTTCCAGACATTTTTTGCTATATGACTCAGCCAGGAGAACCTGATCAGACGCAATAGGTCACCATTCATAAAACGTAAACCAGAGAAAAAGAAAAGCTGGTTTCCAACACCTCGCAGTGCTGGTCACTATTAAGTTACACTAGCACAGGCTGTGGGATTTACTCCTTTGCCTTTATCAGTTTCACTTCTAGCTCTTTGAATTTTTTTCCTACCTTCTGGATCTCCCGTTTTTCTCTTCCTTCTCTTCCACACAAATCGTCCTAGCTGTGTCCAGCCCTTGAAGTGCAGAAAGTTGTCCTTAAACTGATGCCTTGCAGCCAACTTCAGTTCTGAGAGAAGCATACTGTACCCTCATCGAAGCCGATGGGGAGCCAGGGAGCCTGTCTGAGCACAGAGCCTGACCTTTACCAGGCTCACAGCTTCCTACAGGGCAAATGATCACCCTACAGTGACCTTTCTTGAGGTAACCACCTCTCTCCTATGCAAACTACACATATTTTTTTTTTTTTTTTTTTTTTTAAACAAATACCCTCTCCAACACCTGGGCTCTCCAAATCTTCTTTTTTTTTTTTTTTTTTTTTTTTTTTTTCTTTAAAAGCAAATAACCTCTCCAACAACTAGGGACACACTTCCTCCCTTTAAATTCCTTCATCACGAGGAATTTAAATAAATTAGCACTCAATTAACACCTATTATGTAGATTTGTTTCACAAACGTGGGCTGATGTTTACAAGCGCTAAACGTGGATTAACTCTTGAAGATCGCTGTGCTGGAAGACTCAGCCGTTCGTTCCGTCAAGGGAGAGAAGAGCCGAGCTGCGGTACTTGTCCGGTCAGGTTTTTTATTAATAGCATGTTAGGCAACAGTTGCCAAAGCAAAATTAAGGTCCTTAAAACACCATAATGTTGATTTGAGATCTAATTAACCCTCGAAGCCTTGATTAAAGGGAAAGGAATCACCTCATGTGCCAGCAGGCTCTGTCGCTGTTCTAGTGAAAACACCATAATTGCACCTTTTAATCCAAGTGAACATCTGTAAGAACACACACACAGAGCCAAGCATCAGGCAAGCTGTTACAACCAGGTACATTCCGTTTGCGTTATTTGCTGTACGACTCCCGACACCTCCCTGAGCACTGACACTGCCCGTGGTCAAGCTCGGTGCAAGAGCGAAGGTGCGGGGGTCATTTACACCACATCTACGTCTGGCTTTCCAGGATCTGTTGCCTCTAAGTCCCCTGCCTTAAGGGCAGTGACAGCTACCGCTAC
>NW_010402786.1:0-268 GCF_000710305.1 Buceros rhinoceros silvestris | reverse complement strand
CCCCGGGCCTTAAGGGCGGTGACAGCTACCGCTACAGAGGCGATTAGCTACAGCCAATTCGTAAATGAGTTTTTAAAAAAGGAATTTTGTTGGGATAACTAAATAGGGTTTAGGGATGTTTAAGCATATTGCAGCTCACAGACAGCTGTTACAGAGTAAAAAAAAAAACAAAAAACCTGCTTTTCTGTTCAGTAGCTGTTGACCTCCATTCTTCCCCTTCTGCCGGGCCCAGGGACACCCCCGGCCGCTCCGTCCCCGGGGTGGGAAG
>NW_010402785.1:68088-77315 GCF_000710305.1 Buceros rhinoceros silvestris | reverse complement strand
TGTTTTGCTTGGCTTCCATGAGCGGCTTTTGTTTTAACTATTAAACTGTCTTTATCTGAACCCATGAGTTTTCTCACCTCTGTGCTTCTGATTTTCCCCATCCCATTGTGGGGGGGAGCAAACAAGTGGCTGCATAGGGCTTAGTAGCTGTCTGGGGTTAAACCTCAATAATTCATTAATTATTGTCTGCTTCCTTGTCTTAGGGTGAGTTTGTCTTTGACTCCAAATTTCCAGGCCTTTGCTAGTTTAAGTGTGAAAGGAGGGGGCACAAGTCTACTCCACTAACAAATACAATATCAAATTTTATCTGGCTGAACTTAAATGTTTGGTTTTTTTAAACATTCTACATTTTCCCAGAGCCCTTGTTGTTTTTGCAACCCTAAATCTCAATCCTGGTTCACAAAGTTAAGAGAACAGTTGTGTTTGTTTTTCTTTTGCCTAAATGGATGTAGAAGTTGTTGAAATAAGCAAGACAAGAAATAACCAGTCAGTAAGGAAGGAAGGAAGGTCTTCTTGCTGGTTCCAAGAGTCTCTCAATAATCCTTCATCATTTCAAGAAAAAATAGAAAAAAAAATCTTCACATGACGTTTGAGTTGGAGCTTAGAAGTCTAGATGTCACTGAGAAAGGCACAGAAATCTCATAGGCCGTAAAAGTACTGAAAACTAGGAAACTACTTGACAATAAGTCATTACTCTCTCTTTTTCAAATCATCCACGAAAGAATTCACAACTAACACATTGTTCATTATTAATACCTCCAACGGTAGAAAGCATTTATGGATCTGCTTTGCACGGTCTCACAGAGCTCAGGACAACCTCAGTGTTTGCTTAAACCCTTCCTTGAGGTGAGATTACCAGCTTGCTCACAGTGAACGATGTGTTTGTGTTTTGCTAAATCTGAGCCCTGAGAGCCATGTTCTACGACATCAGGTTTGGTTACTGTCCACACCGGCCCTGTTACGGCACCAGTCCCTGGTGCTACGCAGAAACACAGATGCACACCTCTGCAAGACGCTGCCTCTGCTTTGTGGTTAGCAGATAGCTGAGCTCACCAGGGCTGCAGGCTGGAGATAAAAGGTCCCATGGAAGGTGGAGATATAACGGGACATGAAAAGATCCAGGTTCTCCAGAATCTGGAGATTCTTCTTGGATTTGGGGTGTCAAACCACTGGTGCCCAGACTTCTCACGCTCAAGCACACACAAGCTATCCTTTGCAGAGTGAAGATCTAGGCAGAAATCTACCAACAGCTTTAGAGTTTGGCAGGGCTACTCATGTCACAGCAAACCCCATTATAGGGGCTTGGGTGACCTGCCTCCTTCATTTCTGCACTTTGCTTTAAATCCACTAAGCCTAAAAGAGCATTTCACAGATCCTATCAGAAATACTAGCTCATCCCACTGCACCGATACCTGCTGACCACACCTCACTGAAGATATTTTTGGTAGAGTCCTGGCTGGCTATTGTTCAAAACAAAGAGATTAATCTGCTGGAAAGCAGAGACACAAAAAGTGAACTTAAAATAAATGTCATTTTCTCAGCTACACCATTCAGCCTCTTTGTGTAAATCCTATTAGGCATCAGAGAATCTGCAACAACATTCATCCTTGGGACTTAAGTCCACATAAAAACATCACCCACCGTTTATACAGTGAGTAAAATGGTATTTGTTATTGAACACTGACTTCATGACATTTAGAAAGTTACAATCTCCAGCAAACAGGAGGACAGAAACCTTATCTTTATTAGGCAACGCGGAAACACATTCAGCGCTTTACCCAGGCTTTACACAAGGCCTGAATTCAGCTTGATTGATCCCGCTCAGACTCATACCAAGTGCCTCCAGGTCAAGCTGCTCTTGCCCTGCAGTGTAGCAGCCTGCTTACAGATCACTGCTTGTGAGCCAGCAGGACTTTTTACCTCGCACGACCCCACAAGATGCTCAGAGTTAGGGAGCTCAGGGATGTCATGAAGCCAGGCAGTTTTGCTAAGTTAGCTGTACTAGCTTAGGATACAGCCCAGACAGCTACACGTACTTACGCTAGACTGTAAGCTCTCAGTCCCAAAGATACCATCTGAAGCTACAGGTAACTTCAGCACTTGCAATTAAGCTCGAGTTTCTGGAGCAACACTTCTTGCAGCTCAGCACTCAGTGGGCTGAAGCTCTCGGGGTTCAGCTACACAGAGACTCCAGTTCCCACAGCCTGCAATCAAGGCCTCCCAGCTCCTGCAAGCTAAGCACTGACGGCACTTCAGTAACTGTACGGCAGCCCTTTGATAAAGCCCTGGAAGCCCTGCTAGGCATACAGCTACAAGAAATCTGAGGATGCTGCACGTTTGTCTCAAGCCTATTGAGATCTAGGACAAGGAATCGTCACAGCCTAAAGCTGACCCCAAAATCCCCTAGCAAACATTGTGCAGCTAAATACCGGAGCGCTGGACACCACCATCCCTTACTCATAGTCCGGACGCTGGTGGGAAACAGAGACCGAAGAGAGCAATACACTGCATCCATCTAGTATGATCTTGGGAAAAAAAAATCCTCTTTGGAAGGCAATAACTGAGTCACCAGTTGACAGACCAACTGTCACCAGGTGACAGACTGGATAAAGCTACTTATTTGCTGACATCAAGGAGACCCAGAGAACCACTGCCCCCAGAGTGTGTAATTAGCTCAACTTGACAATCGCCCTTAGAAGAGAGCCAGCCTTCACCAAACCTTGTTCTTCCAATCAGCTTGTGGAGCAGTTCTATCCATCGGGACAAAGCTTGTTCTTGAGGCTGATGACACTGATTCAAAACAGCTAATACTTTTTTCTGAATTTCGTCCATTTTGCTCTTTCTTTTGGGATTCATTGGTTCAACGTGCACTTGTAAGTGTGAGCAAACAATTTTCCATTAAGGCACTGACAGGAGGCTGCTGCTGACTCATTTTCTACACAGGTTGAGGGGTTTTCTCCTTTTTAAATAAATTTGGATGGCTGATGATACTTATTTTCAGATTCAGTTCCCTTTTCACACAAGCCTGCTTTTCTTCCTCCAATAACATCAAGAGTAATACATACTGCATATTAAGTTCCAGGAGACTTCATTCCTCTGCCTCTTGGAGTCCTGCACTGGTTCCCGTGCTCTTCATCTGAGAAGGCTGACTTCAGAACTGAGGTGTAAAACACCTCAGCTCAGATGGGACTGAGGTACCTCACCCAGGATCAGGGCAGGGAGCCCATTACAGAGAAGCAGGTGGCCTAGGAGAACATTTCACACTATTCAAATGCAAGAGCAAGATTTTCAAAGCTGCCATCGTGCAGAACCGTGCATTGCAAGGGTCTTGCCTACCAAGTATGGACCTTCATGAAATAGAGTTTTTTCTTAGGTAATTCAAGATTATTCCTCAAGCCACCTGCTAAGTTCCACTTTTACAGTGTTTAAATGTCACCAGCATCTTTGGAAGCACATCAAATGAACAGCTTTGCTACGCTGCACAGGCTGTTAAAGCTCTCCTCTCAAAACATGGCATGGTTTAGTAGCACGCAATACATTTTAGTACCATATACATCTCTCTGATACATTTTTTTCTTTAACAGGTTTCTGTTCCAGAACCAGCTCATGCACCCACCTGCGGGAATTCATCGCAGCGTACAAACGGGTGCTGGCTGCAGGGCACATCAGACAGAGCCTCCCCCCACACTTCAGCTCTTCTCTGTTTTACAGGAGCGTGAAATAGGGTGGACTATGTTTGAGACAAACCACAGTCATCCTCTTCTTACTGCAGAAAGGTGAGAAAGCTGTCAGTCAAGATGAGGTCCACCAGCAGAGACTCCATGCTCCAAAACTTGCCTCGTCACAAGCAGCAGAAGTCTACTTTGAACAGGATTAATATAAGAACCAAGGAAGATGGAAGGAAATCCAGATGAGGTTATTTTGGATTACAAAACTCACCTAAAAATTCAGTATTCTCTTTTCCACATTTCTGAATCAAAAACCTTGCCAGATTCGCAGCCACGGCATGAATGTAGCATCCCAAGGTACCACGCACCAGATGAACTAGAGGCAGAGCAGATATACATAAAGTCTGGGCATGTGGGAAGCCCTCTCTGTCTGAAATCTCACTGCTGCTTTCCTAGAGATAAACATGATCTTTATGCGGTTCTCAAATCTCCATTCTCTTCTTTACTGGCCACTCCATTTGTGGTTTGTGCTGGATTCAGCCTCTCGCGAGCTGCATTGAATGCTTCCCGATTGACTGCAGCAGATGCAGAAGCAGCTGCTGGGCTGGCCAAAGACTCCGTCTTGGAGTTCAGGAGTAGTGGAATTGTACATCTTCCAAAATTTGCAGCCTCAAAATCTAATGGTCTTGTTCATGTTACAGCACTCACTATAGTTACAGACCAGCTGATAGCACTCCCTCCAGCTTCTCGATTTTAAGTATAATCAGTGGTGCAGATGCAAACATCCAAGGTTTTCCAAATCCAGAGCCTGAAAGGTTGAGATCATTTCTAACTAGTATGTTTGCAGTTTCATCTATCTTTTCAGCATCAATTCTGTGCACCGGGACTTAAGATCTCAACTTTAAGTAAATGTTATTCTGCATAATTGAAACCGTTTCACTAACCCACTTTGTTTATCCCTCCCCAAACATCCATTTTCTAGTACACTTCAATAAAATGGAACTGCAAACCTGATGGGGGAAGATATACCCAGCTCTGTCAGGCAAATCTGCAATGTTTTACGCCTTGGTAAGCTATATCTGTGTCTAGGGCACCCACTACACACCCACGGTATGTCTTTTAATTGTTACAGGCCACTTCAAGCTGCTTTCTAAAGAGTCTTTAAATGTGGTGGATTAAAAGAGAACTAAATATTTTCTGAAGACCCAAAGTGCCATAGAATATTTTAGTTCAAGTAAAACCAGATTGTGGTGGTTCACTCCAATGTGTCACAACTACTTATGGTCTTACCTCCCTATTAGCTGGTGGAATTCATGAATATTCAATGTTACTAGCTGTTATGTTCTCAGGGCAGAGTAGCCAGTCCTTTATGAATTATACATGGACTCATTGCAGACAGCTGAGAAAGCCAATTAGCCAAGTGGCGTTTGCATATCAATCGAGGAGACAATGTCCAGTGTTCAGCCGCCATACAAGAAGCATCTTAGATTCATATTCTACACATCCGTAGGCTGGGCTTGATTTCTGTAAACCTTCCCCCAGAGTTATTAGTATCTTTAACTAGAGCTTTAACTAGTAGCTCATTCGGGAGAGCACAGAGATGTCCAGGGAGGCAGCCCAGCACCATTCCAAGCAGCACAAAGCCCAGGCCACGGGCAAAGGCTGCACCTGCTTTCAGAGCCCAGGACCTTGGCTGCAGCAGGAAGGGTTTGGGGCTGCCTGACCACAGACCCCTGCCAGAAGCACTGTGTAGGCACACAGGGTTCCCTGGGCCCAATGGTCCAGGCAGACCTCGGCACTTGTCATTTCTCTCACCACATTGTGATATCAGGTCTTGTGGTCCCAGCCTACATGTGCCGACTCTTTTCCTGCTCTGTAACTCTCCATTTCCCCTCTCTGCAAACCCCACCAGTCAGGAGGAGCTGGGACCAGCCCTGAGTTGTATTTAATAGCTCAGCAACCAGCTCCTGTGGTTGCTCCATGTGGGCTGACACAAGGCTATATTTAGGGTATGAAATCCCTGCCTTACCTCTATAAATGCTTTCAATGACTCATGACGGGGAAATTAGCAGCCCTGCACAACCATGAAAACAGAGAGAAGGATACTTTTGGGAAACCACCATCAGCCTTTCTCTCCAGTGGATGAGAAGGAGTGGAAACAGTACAGATGAGGTGTGTGACTGCAAAAGCCACATGGGAAAGCGCTGATCTTTTCTCTCTCTGGCATCAGCCTGTATTTATTGTGGGTTCTATTCGCAACTAAAGAGTTACTCAAAGAAGGTATTCGCAGCCAGGTAGGATCACGCAGGTGGTCAGCTGCTACATCTCAGCAGGGCAGTTAATACCCGCTCATGCTCTGATGCTGTAGTTTGGAGTATGGCTGGACAAGATCCTGTTCAAAATGCCACACACAGGACTGCAGGCAGATGTCTACACAAGCAGGAGACAGTAATCCTCTACAAGAGACCAAAAAGCCTAGTTCTTGCCCTCTTACTAGGTGTGGGCAGATCTGGGGGACAGCCTCGTCACCCACAGCCTCAGGATCCATCAGCCACACCAGGAGAAGCCACTTGCTGGAACAGGCAAACTCTCTCTGCAGCTCTGAACTCAGCAGAAACGGTGGGCATGTGTAAAAGAATATCAAAATACAAACAAAACAAGCTTGTCAGCAGTAGTGAGATTCATGACTGGGATCAGTTTTGACAGCAAAGAGACATATTGCGAGCAAATAGCCCATTTTCAGTCCAGCACATTTTGCTGTTTGCCAGAAGAACAAAACACACTGAAACTTAAAGCTTCAGCGTAAGAACCATCTACCCTGCTCACCTAGTAAACCATAAAGAAGGAATTTCACCAGCAGGTTGATTAAATATATGTTTAAGGATTACAGCTATTACAATCTGCTGAAGTGTAAAAGTGAGATTTTGTTGTTGTTAAGTGCACTTGTGCACCTCTACATTTCCCCATCTTGTGAGGCTGGGTGCCCTGGTCACATTGTGCCTGTGGATCCCAGTGGGGTCATCATGTAGCCTGGCCTGACAGTCCCAGCCGTAAGGTGCTTCCTCAAAGTCCCACATTGACTGGGTTCAGGCCCTACAAAGAGAAGACAAAAGGCTAATCACACTGAGTAGTTGCTACTCTTCATGTCAGAAAGGCAGGACTTCGCTGAGCACACCCAGAAAAGGGTTATTAAGATCAGCCAACACTTCTGAGGCCTTTGACGTCCTCTAGAAGGCCAAAAACACAACCACCTCATCACTGAGCAGGAGCACAACAGTCCCACCACAACCGGTGAAACAGATGACGTGCCCCATGGAATCCTTCTTCCCTGCAGCTCTGGAAAGGTCTCAGCTTTTCCCTAGGAGCACAGGCAGGAGATTCTTCCTCCAAAGGTCTTTCACAGCAGTTTCTCTTTCACAGCCTCCTAAGAGTCTGAGGGCTCTTGCAGCTCAAGGGGCTGACTCAACTTGCCACGTTTCAGCACTGCGAAAAACTACTTAAAAAAAAATTTTGGGGTAAAAAAACCAGAGTTTTGTGGAAACTACAGGTTGTTACCATCCAGTTTTTGTAAGGTGGGAGTTTAATTAGCGTCTCAGAGGGAAACTTGGGTTTGTCATGGTTAACTCTTCTGCTGTTGTAAAAAAAAAAAAACCAAAACCTTAAACTAATCTCATTAGTTACTGTCCATATCTGATCAATTAAAGCAGGATTCAGGACTCCAAAAGGGAAGTACATCTTTTTGTACAAAAAAAAATTATGGAGATGATATCTTGGAATAGATGTTTCTGCATTCTCTGTTCATTTTCTCCTAGGTAGCTAGCTCACTGTGAGCATCAGGGCTCTCCGAACCTGCGGTGAGAGGTAACATCATCCAGCTTAACGCTGAGCTATCCTGCAAGTAACAGACAGGTTGACATCAGGGAGCCCAGCTGCCCATCCCAAACGCCACCACGTGCTCCTGGATGGCTCCTGAGGCGGGATGTGATCAGGCACACCTCTGTACCGTTGATATAATTAACCTAAGTTGCCAAACTGGAATCGAATTCAGCCACTTTACTGCAAGACTGGTGCCACACCAGGGCTGCTCCTGCTACAGGGTGTGTTAGGAGGAAGCCGTGTTGCCTCTAGCAGATCTGTGGATGGCCTCAGACGTGTCAGCACTGCACAAAGTGATGCAGCAGCCCAGCGCTGTAAAACCCAATGCTCCGCCAAGCCAGAGGTGCATGGCTGCTGTGGTCTGTGGGTACCACCAACATGGGACACACTGGCTGATATGGAGCAAGTAGGAAGCTCTGATGAGGGAAGAAAATATTGCTTCCCAAAAAAAAAAAAAAAATCATTTCCCCCCCTCAGGTGCTTAGATCTAACTGCAAGGGACTGGCTGGGTCCCATACAACCACACTCAGTGGTAAGGTTTTAGTGTCCTTGAGCATCTAAAGACTCCAGGGATAACCAAGGTCAGAGCATGCTTTGCTCTCCTCTCCCATCACCTTTCCAGTTACCTTGCCCTGCACTAAACAACTGCAGTAACATCTATCAGGGGAATCACTCCTGTGGGCTGTGATCCATGCCAGGAGTCTGAAGGCAGCAGCTCAAGAGACAGGGACAGATTCAGCCCCTGACATTTACATCACTAATATCACTATGATAATAAACGGACACAGACAATTAGCAGCTGAGGAAAAGCATTCTGGTTCCATTCAGTCCTCATGTAGAGCCCTACAGTGGGAAAGTCTCAAAAACAGCTGAGGCTGTGTTTTTTTTTCCCAGCGTGCAGAAATTACGGGTGAAATACTGCTGTAAATCAGGCTGTTACAAGAGCTCCCCCAGCCCTTCGGTCATGTCAATCATCTGATTGCCTTCAGTGAGAGTGTCTCCATGAGTGAGGACTTTTGGCAGCAGTAAAGTTTGAAAGATGAAGCGCTTGCACATAATGACAGATTCATGGAATAACATGAATATTTATACACACTGGCACGGGAGCACTAAGCTTCGCATACAATTATTTATGTGCTGTGTTCAGGCATGCCATTCATCTTGGTTGCTCTCGGTTGAGCAGCTTTGTGGCCCGCAGAGGCCACACTCAACCACGCTTTGCTCTGTTTTGTATCAGTGCCGTGGCTTCTCAGAATGATGCCAAGGTGGCAAAGGCAGATTTCACCCCAGGGTTATGGCAAGGACCGCAGCGGTACGCTGCCCTCGCTGTGAGCTGTACTGGCTGGCTCACTCCTGCCCACAGCTCTGCTCCCCCTTTGTTTTTGCATGAAGCCAGAAGAGTTTTTCACCCCCCACTGCCATCCCTAAAGGACTCACTGAGGCTGAGGCCCCAGAGGCAGAGCTTGAGAGCACGGTACTCTCCCTACAGCTTTGTCCGTGTGGCAAACACACCCTTTTTCTGGTGCCAAGTGAGAGGGGTCAGCTGCAGAAGGGCAAGCAGTTAAGGACAGACACTGTAGACCTGGTGTGCCCACTTGCTGCAGGGAAAGAAAACATTTTGCTATTGTGAATATTGTGAATCCACAAAACCCAGCATGAAACAGCGGAATATAAATGTTGTAG
>NW_010402785.1:50378-67984 GCF_000710305.1 Buceros rhinoceros silvestris | reverse complement strand
GGAAAAACTATGAGGCAGGGCACAGGATGCGAGCAGGAGGCACAGCATGGAAGAGGTGCGGATCTCCTACCCAAGAAAACCAGCCTAGGAGAGGCATCCACCACGGTGAGGTAAGAAACTTTACAGATGTACTTATGGTATTTACTGAGGTTTTTTTCCTACATGGAGTATTTTTCTTTATAGAAGAGAAATCAGCAGAGAAATACTTCTCCTAAGCAGCTGAGAGACTCACATCCTGCCAGAGCTGAACTGTGAACTCCTCAGCCTAGGGTGCTATGAAAAGGAATTCCCATGGAAGACTCCTTTCCAGCAGCATTTATTTTTTTTTTTTCCTTCCATAAACACAAGTGGAACTCCCCCCACAGACTGCCAGCAGCAATAGTGTAAGAGACCTGGGCAGGGAATTCACAGCCTTCCCCCTCGTGTAACACCTTCCTGATTACTCCTGCTATCTTGCACAATCAATACTAATTACAGCCACACGTTACTGAACTAGCAAGGAGTAAAAGGGTGATGATAATGATGATGGGGTAATACAAATGCTCATCCTATGCACATTGGTAATCTGAACTCGTTCGTGTGCTCTGAAGGCATTAGGATGGATGTGCTCTGAATCCAGAGAGATTCAGATCAGACTACAGCATAGCTGTGCAAGCCAGTCCGATCACAGCCCTAAAAGTTAGTTAAAACATCAACTTTAAAACCAGTTCTCTCTTAAAAAAACAACAACAAAAAAACCCCAACACTTTTCATAGGCACTCTCATTCAGGAAAACTTGTAAAACACGCTGCATCAGTATCAAGGAGACATCTGTACCAGGCACAGAGATGTGTTAGACAGGGCACTGTTATAACCTCCCTTGGACAGGGGGGTTTCAAGCAAGAATTTCCAGACATTTCCTGGTCCCGCTTTTGGCCAGGCTCAGTGTGGCAGCTCAAGAACTGACCAATTTGCCATTACTTTAGAGATAAAAAAGCTCAAACTCAGCCTCCTTCAGTGCCAAATGCTAAACAGTGATTTGGCAGCACAACCAGCTCTGCAGCGGGACTCACCACTAGAAACTCCTTCTGTGTAACCCCATGCTCAGCATCGTCCAGGAAGCCAACTGTAGTGGGCAGAGCGGGTTTTCCTACCAGAGGATGATCTGAACACTGTCACCACGGGCAGGCTGTGCCCAAGGAGTCACTGATACCCCAAGAGCTCAGTTTACCACTCGCTTCCACAGTACCTTCGTGACCATGATACAACATGATACGCCAAGCCCCGCACACGCACGCTTGTCCATCCCTAAATCATGCATGCCCAAACCCCAAACACAAGCTTTCATGAGCACACAGGTGTCAGACTTCACTGGGCAAAGCTCATTTAAGACACACAATTTGACACGTGGGAATTGCTTTTCCCCCCTCTGTGCTGCACATACCGAACTCAGACGCTAAACCCGGAGCAATTAGCAGCATGCTCAGCAGCATCCTCTGCTCACATTGAATGTCAGCACAAACGTGCCAGTGGACACTGCACTATTTGGTGCACTACACAGTAGAAGTTGGGCTGTTTGGGCGCCTAGGTCTGGCTCTCAAAACGCAGCGTTTAACCAAGAAGAGCAAAGACTGAAAGCAGGCTAAAAAACCATCAGCAAAACCAGTGCTGCATGGTACAGTCTGGAGCAGAGCCCCAGTGTCCCCTGGATCCACTGCTTTCTGCTCCACACCAAAACTCAAATTACTGCCTTCGCCCTCTCACCAGGGGAGAAGATTTATGCAGGACACGAGCAGGCCTGTGTCAAATCCAAAGGCATTACACGTATGGACGGGTGCTTTACCTATCACAATGCAAATTATATCAGTCATAAGCCATAAAAAAAGCTCATTTCAAACAATGGTAATTTAACAGAGTTATTCCAAGGAGAACGAGTGGCTATATTTGTTTTCTTTCTGATAGTGCAATAGCAAACCATGCATGAAGTTTATTAAGCCATGCTAATTGTCTTTCTGTTCTAGTACATTTTAGCCATATGGAGAATCTGGCTGGCACTCAAAAGACAAAATTGTTATTTGGGGAAAAATATCCTGAAAAGCTTCGACTGCTTCAAATGTTAATTTCTTCAACAATGTGAATAACACATAATCAAAATGTCAGCCTGAATATGGTCCAACATGTTGGAATCCATCAGAGAAAGGTAATTTTCAGACCCGGGGGAGATACACGGAGGAAAACAGCCGAGTTCACGTAAAACATTTGCCATTATCCCAAAGTGTTTATGCTCCGGGGAGAGCAGATGACTGGGCTGGGTACAGCACACATCCAGAAGCACCTGCTGGTACCGTGTCATGGAAAAATCCCTACAAGAGCAGTCAGGTCCCCAAACCAAAGGCTGGAGATACCAAGTCCGGAAGAAGAAATTGGGATCATGCTCAGATCCTCAAGTCTACTTTTCACCATGACCATGGAAGAAGCCCCAGAAAGCACAGAGCCCATCCAGGGAGACAACTCCTGCCCAGGGCATCGGGCACTGAAAAGGAGAGAGAATCAAAGGAAAAAAGGTTCATGCTAGAGTTACTGACATCATTCCCATGAATCGTCCATTCAAAAAGTTTACATACAGGAACAAAAACCTGGAAGAAGCCTTCTCAGAGAGAACCCCCTTAAATGTTACATGCAAATGATTTTTCAGGTGGAAACTCTATTTCAGGTGGTGAATTCTCATTCAGGTACTCTTCACAGGGGAAATCTCCACAAAGGCTGAGGCTTTAATAAAGTTCATCACTATAAACTATCTTTGTTAAACTTTCTGGACCCTTTCAGCTGTATAACAAATGAATATCAATCCACAAGATTAAAATTTCAAGATGCTTTGCATACCTTCCTTAATTATTTTATTTAGACACCTAATCTTTATTTCATTGAGAGATGACAGAACGTCAATAAATTAATTCCAAGAAACATTTTCTATGCCATGGCTTTTTCCACCCGCCACGCACTTGGTCCTCGTGCTGCTGTAATTCATGCTACCATTTGAAACAGCAACTTTCAGTAAGGTCAGCCATAAAACAAGTCACCGCTGATAGTCTTATGATACCATCCAGTTATTTATGAAAAAAGATATTTTATTATTCCCTTTTATTCTAACAATAAAATGTAATAACTTGCTGCTGAGAAGGAAGGTACAGGAACACCAAATCATGACATATAGGAGGCAGTTAATATGAATAATATGGTAGATTTTTATTTGTAAATATTTAAAATAATACTGATTGCAGATTAACAGAATTTATGGTAGCATGATTCCCCGTTTTTTCATTACATGGCTCTGAACCCCCATAATGACAGAATAATTGCTGTATTATGTATTTCTTCATAACTCAGGGATTACATAAGGTGAATATTAAAAACAAACTAATATATTCAAAACACCCTAAAGCAAATCATCTTCTAGGGGGGCTTGAGGAAAATGCACATGCAGACACAGTGTCATGACCAACTGCTTTAACTGTTACTTTGAGAAAGATAACAGACTACCTCAGAAACAGAGGGCAGGCTGTATCAAGACCTTCGTCCAGATTACCATGGGGATGCTCTTGGACAAGCACCACAGCCTCGCCAGGAAGCACGGCCGTCCTCCACCAGAGCCCGGAGGAAAAGCGGATGCTTTCCTACAAACACAATGCTTTGCAAGCCAGAAAGGATGGGTAGACAAGGCTGGTCTTCCACACCTTTGCACAGAGAACTTGTGCCAGCTCCTCCTCGAGCATGTCCTGATCTGCAGCCTCCGTCCTCCTGCCCAGCTGCTGGAAATGCACTGACCTGAGAGGTGGGGATGGGAGGCCTTGAAGAGTGGCTTGCTGCAACTTCAGCCAGCAACCCAGGCCTGCTTTACGCCAAGAGTCTACCACGGTGTCTACCATAAATTGCAATGAACAATTTAAAGACTACAACTGGACCAGGGTAACTGGGTGTTATGCACAGTACTCTGTTCTTGAGAGTTGTTGGGGGTTTTTTTGTTTGTTTATGCAAGCAGTGATCTCAGAAAAGGAGAAACCCAGATAAAATATTTTGTTGTTTCTCATTGCTTACATGCCTTGTTGGAATAAGGGTTGCAGCTGACTTTTGACACCAAAAAATCATGCACTTCTACTGGACTAAGCACAGTTGGTCCTGGGTGTAATTACACTCCAAAGAAGTTCAGAAACCCATGTTTCTCCTGCCTGATCGAGCTTCCTTCCAAACAGAAACTGCTCAAGGCAATTCTTCTGTGGAGCTTGAGTGATTCTCACAAAAAACCATATGGCATGAACCTTCTCCCAGGAAAAGACAGCATTTGCTATGCAGTGAGAAATGTTAGAGGGCAAACAAGCCCACCCGCCTGTGCCTGACATCTTACCCACATCAAAACAAACCCTTCGTTTTGCCTGCTGAAAACCAGCAGGAGAAAAAGGTTTTTTTAAAAAACTAAAGCAGATGTCATCACACAGGCTCTCCCACTTAAGCTACATGGGAAGCTCCCATGAGTCACTTCAGTCATGCAGCAGAAGAATGAGTGAAGCTGCAGTGAGGAAGAGTAACTTTCATGACAACTTTTTATCCCAATAAAGTTCCATTTTCAGCATTAAAAGGAGATTGTTCTTCCCACAGTACTTGTACATAGGCAGGCACAGCAGCCCAGACAGAGACAGGCCCCACACCATTTCCACGCCTTTATAGACGCATAGGAACACACAGGACCTTGACAGTGGCACGCTAAACCAGGAGAACAGCTTCACATGGTTCTCATCTCCATCTAGCAGTTTTGGTAAGCCGGACACAAAGACCAAGTGTTGCAGGGCCTCAGGAAGAGCTGGCTTCAGAGCTGACCTTAGAGGAGGTCTCCTGGAGTCACCCCTCCCTCCACTGAGCTAATTCATCAACAAAGCATCCCAGCATCTACAAGGCGAAAAGACTTCCAGCCCAAACCACCAAATGGGCACAGGAGGTGCCTGGGCAGCCTTCTGCTCTCTTGCCTAATTTCAGCTGATTGTCATCATTTTGCCGCTTTTCCTCATTTTTTCCATTTCTTGAGCCCACCTGCACCCCCCCCTGGATGCCATTGTGGCACCCCAGGTACCAGACAACACTTCGTGCCTGTGTGCCCACAAAGGCAGGGGATGCCCCAGGTTGCTCCTCTTCCCTCTCTGCCCTTCCATTTTTATCACAAATTACACGGTCGAGTGAGAGCTGGGTTTACAGCCCTGGGTTTTTGCAAATGGGAAAGGTAAGCTCTAATGAGGCAGAATGAGGAATATTTTTACATCAAACAGCAATTACTGAACACATTGCCTTCTGAAGATTAAAAGAGTTTTTAAAAAATAATGAATACACCTGGGCTTGTGCATTCTGTTAAGTCTTAAAACTCAAAGAATCTGAATTAGCCTCATTTCCTTGGGGAAGATAATTTTTTCTAAGTGTAGTTTATACATTCTAGAGACTTAATCTGTCACCTGCAGTGCTGTGAGTTCCAGGGACTTGCACACAAAAGGCTAAAAAAGTGCGAGACATCCTTTCTATACCACATTTCTGGTTGATTGCCCTTGGAAATACAGAAAGTGAATGAGCAGCAAAGAGGAAAGAAAAGCAAGAAAATCCTCCTATGTCCACTTTTACTAGTGGCTCAGATCAGCATTTCCTCACCTGCGCTGCCTTCAGAATAGCAATGAGCTCGTAGGTACTGAGAAATAAATTTGCCTACTAGCACTGCAATAAAACCTGCAGAGAGGCTTTATCTCATGTGGAATCAAGCGTGAAAGAACAAACTCCCCCTACACCTACAGGGACACCCTGTGCTGTGCGCATGGAGTGGTCCTGCACATCTTACCGCTTGGTCTTGAATGATCGTATCTTCTTAAAGAGACGTATATGCTGCAAGTCACCCTGCACCACCAACCCCTCCACCTCCCTGCCCATCCTCTGCTCCTCTGCCAGCTGGCCCAGTGTTTGGGGTGCCACAGCCCTGTGTTGGAAGTACATAGCTGTCACTGCCATCTGCACTATCAAGAATAAAAGCCACAGACCCTAGGATGTTCCCTCAACCAGTGCAAAAAAGTCCAGCCCTAAGTCCAAGCCTTTTGTAAGCCTCCCTTCAGGACACTGTGCATTAGCTCAGACCTGAAAACTGGTAGAGTAAAATTGCTTTACTGTCTGACCTCCCCCCCAGATCACCTTCTCTGCTCCAGACCTCACCGCAACCGAGCTTTCCCAGCTTTCCCCCAAGTTACTGGTTCACTCTTGAAAGCAGTGAACTCTCAAGTGAGGGGTAAGGCAGCACCAGCTTGCCCAGGGACACCCTAAGCCCTCAGCTCAAGGTTGCTGTTGCAGGGCAGGCTGGTGGAAGAAGCAGCAACAGCCCGTGCTCCTGACAACGCCCCTGGTGTTGTATCAGGGTGTGCTGCCGTGACCTTGCAGGGAGCAGAGTTGAAGAGCATGAAGAGCAGAGCCACGCCACTGCTTGCCAAGACGTGTCTGGCTCTGGCAGGAGGCAGCGCTGGGGAGCAGCACTTGGCTTGAAGTGCTACAGGTCACACGAGCAGAAACTCCCCAAATGCCTAACTGGACAGGAAACCAGAGGGGACAGAAAAGACCCCTCAATCATTCCAATGCCACAGCTTAAACGGATTTTTCCTGTAACGGGTTTAACTAACCTCTATCATTTGCTTGTTTTGGTGACTGAAGAAGCATCAGAAGCATCACCTGACCTGTCACAGTGCACAGCTCCTGTAATTACTGGGGTAAGCAGAGGACTCCAGGTTCAAAAGAGGCCTTGAAAGCACTGCAAGACACTAGCACCATCAAGTTTACAAACCTACTTGGAGTCAGCCCACTGGTGCGGCCGTTTCCCTGACACACAGGCATCATAAACGCTGAGGAATGTTCACTTCTCCTGTGACGCAGAGAGATAGGCGAGATTGTGCTCCCAGCACAGTTTTCCTCCGTGTAACAATGTTCTACGTTAAGGACTTTGTTTCTTCATCCCACAAGCCCATATATTGTGCTGCAAGCAATTAACATTGTCATCCTTAGCTAGATCTCTCTCATGGCTAAGGACAACATAAGCAAGGAAGCCACTTCTTCAGGGGTCCCGACTGCTGCTGTTTGGTTACACTCCATCAGCTCCGTGCTTTGCTTTAGTCCAAACAGAGCAGAGTTACTCCACAGAAGCTGAACTGCAGCAACTGCAGACACTCCTCATAATCCAAAAGAAGTGTGAAAAGAGTAGGCTTTGAAGTCACTGTGTTGGGGACGATTCCTCACAGAGCCGTGCCAGGATGAGGTAGAGGAGCCGTAGTAAAGCTACAGCTAATGCCAGATCTCCTTCCTCCCACCCTGATTCTTTTAGCTGTAAGGCCATCTGGCAAGAGGGATATAAAGTGAATTTTAAAGTGCACTCACAACACAAGCACGGCTGAAAACTAGATTAGCTATAGTCCATTTGAGTTCACTGGAGATGTACCAAACACTAAATTAGATTGATCACCACTAATCTCCATCGCTGCTGGTCTCTGGTTGAGCCCAGGGAAGAACCAGTAAAGCCAAATGGGAGAAAATTGAATCAAGTTTTGATTGTATTTCTTTGATAATTTAAGGCACAGACCAGGAGACCAGGCTGCTCTCTGATCTTCCAACCCGTTGTGGTAGAGGAGCTGCAAAGAATTAATTTGCAGAAAGTTTGTCCAAAATTCTGAACCATGATTAAGAGAAGATGACAGCCTCATTAACCCAGCCAATCAAATCCCACTAAGTCTGACCCTTAACTGCATTTCAACAGAAGACAAGGATCTTTTATTTAATCGGTCCCCCAACAAGACAGCCCGTACATTTCAGAAAAAACCCTTATATATTCCCCAGTGTCGGGCCCAGAGGATTTCCTTTACACTGTTCCATCTCCACGTTTTCCTTTGTTCCCATGGCCAAGTTCTCCTGAAAGCAAGGCAGGGGTTTGGATTCCAGGTCTCAAACAGCACGGGGATCTTTTTCCAAAGCCTTGGCAGGATTTGCTGGGGTCATGGCTGCTGATGGCCAACAAAGGCCACATCCGTACCAGTGCCATTAGCTATCCTGAGCAGTTAAAAGTCTTCAGTAGGGGGTCCATCTCAGCCCAAAAGTGCCAGGAACAAGGAGCAAAGAACTCCAGAGAGAAATTGCTCAGAAGAGAACAAGCACAATCTCTGCCCCTCCTTCCACGCAGGCAGTAGCTGCCTTTCTCTGCTCTCTCAGCTGGGTCCCTGCACCACCATGAAGCCAGGTCCACATGCTGGAAGTGAAGGCATTCACCAGCCTCAGAGTACCCAGAAAAGGGTCTGCTCAAGGCTTCCCTGAGGATTAAACCTTCAATATCAGAAGCATAAATATCAACGAAAGGAAAAAAGGGAGAGTAGAAAAGTCTTCTTTCACTCATGGACAAAGTCATGCTCCTGACTGCACCAAAACCTGCTCAGGGACATCTCAAACCAAGAAGCCCAAACCCTGTTCAGAAGTATCTGAGGAAAAAACTTCATGCAGGTTTTCTGAACCAGACTTAATTAGCTCAGACACCCAATACTTAATCCCACAGTACGGGTCAGATCAGAGCCCTCAACAGTTTCTGGGTGATCTTGTGCAAGTTGTTCAGCCTCCTCCTTCACAGTCCCAGAGGAAAGAGGATAATTTTTACACTACTTACTTTGGATAATTCAAGCCTGTGTCTGACATGCGGTGCCAGGATGCAAACATGCAATGGATGTCCCCTCCAAGGCATTCACGCCACAAGTTCCACTCCTGTTACCGTCAAAAAGGAGTTGTTTAGTCCATACACACTTTACCACACAGATCATGTGTGCTCTCTGCAGGAACAGGTCCTGCAAATCCAGGCAATGGAGAAAGATATTGCATGTTTGCGATGTTCAAATGCAGGCTGAAAGAACAGTTATCTCCCGCACAAGGGAAGTGTTTGTGCTGAAAATTTCCATAAGAAAAACAAAGCCACTTCCTGATGTTTAAATTCCTTGTGGAAGAATGAAGGGGGAAAAAAAATTTAAATAACAACAAATTTTGTCACTGCTGATTCACATTAACCTCATTTTTTAATCATTAGGGCATGATCCTTCCCTGCTGAGCCCAACCTGGGCACAAAGCAGCCTTTAAACCACCGCTTCCAAATCAAATGCCCATGAACTAGCTGTGCAGTGTGCAAGTGAAGGCGAAGTGTCTGCCTTTACTGTGATTCAGGGGTCAAGTATGATGGGTCAATGTAGCTTCCCTTTAGACACAGCTTTCTGGCACTAAAAGCATTTCTCAAAAATATTATGTTGACTATCTCTGTCTCACTGACCCTTAGCCATATCTTTATCTTTCAACTGCCTTCCTTCTTGCTGCTGCTCCATTTCCTTCCTAGGTTTTCAACTAAACCCAAGCCATTGACGTAACTCAGGCATTTAGAAGGCAAAACAAACCCCACCCTTGATCTTGATCCATAAGTCTTCAAAAACCCGAACCAAGGTCAGGCTTTTAGGATTGCTTGACTGACTAGAGGACCGTGTGGAAGGAGCACCCGGGTACTGAACAGCTCAGAAGTCTTGTTTCTTAGACTACAGCAGCTTCTGCTGTGGTACTAAGTGCCGCAGCTGCCAGCACCAGTTGCTAAAGAAGCTTTCTCAGTCTAACAAAAAGTGGGCTTTCACTTGTGTAGCACTTAGAGATGAGCAAAAATAAATTCTGAAATGTCTCTCACTTCAGAAACCTATATATGAACCAGCCTTAAAGGTTTATGCTCTTTAATTCCAGACAATTTTGTCCTTTCCTTCATCTAAAGTGAAAGAAAAGCTACCTTCAGAGTCTCCCCATTTGACATTATTGAGAGATTATCATCACTAAAGCCATAATCTAAACTGATGTCGGATTTTAGGCTCAAACACTGCTGGTCTCTGCTTGTGTCTTCTGCTTTTGAACCTTCAATAACTGTCTTCAGAAAGACATATCCCTAGTGTTATTATTAACAATACTCTACTCTGAACAGGATTTGAGCAGTTACAGAATGATAGCTTAAGAAAAACACCAGAGAGCAAAAAAGCAGCAGCTAGCGTTAAAAGAAAACCAGAATGTTTGCAACTGAACAGTAGTTTGAAAATAACAGCATCCAACCCACATCATAACCACGCAGCCCCACCTCTAGAAGACAAAATTTTTAGAATCTTGGCTGTTAGCAGAATTATACTTGCAAAATTGTTTGTAAAACAATGATTTAAAACAGCAGCATTTCAGTAGTCTCAGATGTCCACTATTATTTGCAAATTATCTAAACCTGCCATATTTTCTATTTTAATAACCTGTCAATCTTTGCTTCACTACCTTTAGTAATCAAATGCAACACCAGCAGAAATATTAACCTTGAAAATTGCATGAAGTGCAAAACCCAGTGTGTATTTTGGCAGTTTAACTGCACTTCACCCAGTGCAGTTAAATAAGCTATGTGATTTCCATCTGCTTTGTGCGACTGGCATGCTGGACAGATGTTAGAACAGATATTTTTCTACATCTGGTAGATTAATTACCTGCTTCACCCAGACATGAACCAAGGTACTTGTTCTCCCAAGTAATAAATCCCAAGGACAAGAGGAAATGGCCTCAAATTGCACCAGGTGAGGTTTAGGCTGGGCATTAGGAAAAATTTCCTTACAGAAAGAGTTGTCAAGCACTGGCACAGGCTGCCCAGAGCAGTGGTGGAGTCGCCATCCCCAGAGGTATTTAAAGCATGTGCAGATGTGGTGCTGAGGGACATGATTTAGTGGTGAACTTGGCAGTGTTAGGTCAATGGTTGGACTTGATTATCTGAAAGGTCTTTTCCATCCAAAATAATTCGTGATTTGTACCAGTACTTCTTTGGAAGAAAAAAAAAAAAAAAGGTGGCTGGTAGTTGGTGGGCTGAGCTCCTCTCAACAGAAAGTAGGTCATCAGGAACCATATGCAGTTTTCAGGAATGACAATAATTCAGAATGGCATAGATTAGGAAATTGGGCCAAGGATTAATGCTCTTATCTGCAATTCCATGGAAAAAGAACAGTTTCTCCTACATATGTCTTAGGAGCATCTTCCAGTTACTTTTAACTGAGGCTGCTTAAACTGGCAAGCTAGGATACGCACTGAGCATGCTGTTAGCTGGCCATGTTACAGCCCATGGGATGCTTGCCAGTACTCGTTCAGAATAAAGTAGTCAGCAAGTGCAGCTTCAGACATATTTGTCTGCATCCCAGCACGACTTGTCAACTGGATTGCACTACCACGATGGGGTAAGAGACTAGGAAAAAATTGTGTGGGGCCAAAACAGTGCTTCCACAGAGCTCAGACACTAGCTCCATCACTCAGAGGGCTACGAGGCATCTGGGTCCTTTGGCAGCCTACACTGCCACCGCAGCTATGAAGCCCTCTTTGCATTAAAGCTGCGGAGCGACATTAGTTAGTGATTCTCCAGAAATGCACTGCAACCCTAGGGAGAGCTGCACGCTCGCAGCAGCCTGTGGCTGAGCACTGTGATTAACACCCAGATTTTACATTACTACGGTTTTGGTGCAGAAGCATTCAGCTCCCCACAGGATACGGTGGCGCTGGAGGCAGTCAGCAGGGACTGGAGGCAGTCATCTTGTGGAAAAGCCAGCCTGACCCTGCAGCAGCCCGACCCACTGTCCATACCAACAGCTCCATTCAGCATCTGCTTGCTCAGGCCAGATAGAGCCCAACCTTGTGTCACATGTGGGAAACCAGTCCCCACAATGTCCCTTACCCCAGCTCCAACCTAGATGATACTGAAAGGACAGAATTTTTGTCATAACTTGGACTTAAGATTTCACTCTTGTTCAAAATAGGTTTCTTGCCAGTTGGCTTCAATGTGATATTAATTATTGTTATAGTGGTGCAGGCTCACATTACACTCCTAAGCACTGCCAAAGAGAAAAGCTTTTATTTGCTGTTGCTGAAACTGGGAAAATAAGGTTGGAAAATTGGAAGTACCCAGATAACTGCCTCAGCTTTGTGCTCACCTGTTTCAAAGGCTGCACTGTCACCAGGAAAAAGGTTTTCCTCTACGTAAGGATCATGTCTTTATCAGGAACTACAGATCACTATGACCAATCTCTTCATGATCAGCAGTCAAAATCTGGTACATTTTTGTACATCTGGTACATTTGTCATTCCCTGGAAACGGGTCTAAGTCACAGGTGGCTTTGCTTAGGACTGAATCTGCTCCCTAAGGGTTACACAGACTACACTTTCAGTGGGATTCTTTTCTCCACAGCTCTTACTCAGCAGTCTAGTCTGCTGCTGCTGGTGGCGCAGTCTGTCTGGTATGACTATAGGCCATTGGGAAGGTCCTCACAGAGCCATCGATCTGCTAATGTATGTTCCAGAGCTCAGAACCATTTGCTCTTCCTCCTGCTCCCCTGTGCCTCCTACCAAAACCTCTTACCTCATGAGGCTCAGCTGTTGCATCATGGTTCTGCTCTAAGGGATGAGTTAAGAGGCACCCAGCCACCTCTTTGAATTTCACTGCTGCATCTCAAGAGGCCAGATTCACGCGGACTGATTTCAGATACTTCAGTTCTGCTTTTTCACCACCCTGACAGTGTCCCACACAGGTAGCTTAGGTGGTGGCAACAACAGTGAGCCACCAGAACAGCGTCGATCTCTTGGGGTGGCAGCTGCGGGGCCTGATGCACAACTAGGCAGCCCTCTCGCCCCAGGCAGAGGGCTCCTCCTGCAACGCCAGAGCAGGGAGTAGAGAAGATTGCAGGGTGCAGTGTCCCCAGTGCCTCCCACAGTCTCACTTCAGTCAGCTTCCCTGAATCACCACCTCGTCTTTTGAGATGTCTAATTTTCTACCTGTCTCACTGCAGCACATTTCACTGTTCCAGACCAAAACCTTAGGAACTGCAACTGGCACCAGCCCAGCCCTGCATCTGGTCTTCACTCCCATTTGCAGAACACAGATATTCTGTTCTCACTGCTAAAGCCCAGATACCAAAAATATGAGAGCCTTTATTTGCCTTCAGCAGATTGCCACAGCGATGCCCTCTGAGTCTCATCCATTGAAAGGGATTATACCAGCCTGCTTCCCTGGGGTGTCATGGAGCTTTTCTGAAGTGTTTTGTGCTCTGAAAGGCTTGTTTACGAGTGCTTTACTTCTAGGCAACAAATATGAATTCTGCTAAAAGTTACTCAGATATTTGTCTGAAGCTCATTCTCAGCTACAGACAGCTAACCCATTTCAGCCACCACAATAAACTACAGGGGTTCGAGAAGACAGAAGAATTTTTATTTTTAAATATTTTAAAGCCATAAAAACCCAAGTGTCAAGGAAGAACAAAGAGTTTTTCCTGAATAACAGTTCATCATAGCAATAAGACAACAGGATTTGGTTTGGGGAAGTAGAAGGCAACGGCTTACTTTCCTAGCAGCCTTTACATCCCAGGCAAACTGGACTGGGAGTAGAATAAGAAAAAAACCAAACCACTGACCTAGAGACTGTTCCAGCACTCAGCCACTCACTGGACACTGAAGCTGACAGTAATGGGTCCCAGGGGTGGCATAAAGAGTGATGGCCATGAGAAAGAACCGGCTTCTGGAAAGCAGTAGGAGAGTCTTCCCAAGATAAGGAAAAGAAAGAAATAGATAAAGAGTAGCTATCATTAGCAGTGCAGACAGACTGAAATGGAATAAAAGGCACTACTAATCATTTTAAGACATGATTAGAGTATACCTAATATATCCTCATATTTATAGGTAGATGTAGGTGGAGTTGCACTGAACAAGAAAAGATGTCTATCCACATAGGAGAAGTTTTCTTCTTAGCATCTACACATCTCACCATCAAGTAAATGCCCCTCACCAAGTACGTGCAGGCATTTACTTTTGGGCCACTCAGCAGGAGTACACCATCAGCAGAATTCCAGGATGCACTGGAAATGATGCACCGCTCTGTGATGGAAGAAAGCCATATCCAAACTGAAAAACTCCTTAGGTTTTTATGATAATTAAGTGCCTACACCCCCTTCTGCCTCTCAGGGAGGGAGGGAAAGAAGTAATTATCAGCCATCCAAACTCCCTGCTACATAAAGAGGGCTCCCACACTCCTGTCAGCTGTGACAACAGCCAGTACTCTGTGGGCAGCGCCTGTTTTATTCCCCTGCCAAACAGCAACTGAAAGAGGCTGGTTTCACCGGTCTGCCTGCACTGGCATCGGCAACTCTCCTGTGGGTTACAAACTGTGAGGCTGAAACCAAGGAGCTCCTTCTGAGCACCGCCTAGAGCGCTCTGGAGGAGCGAGCCTTCCTTCTCTGGAGGAAGGGAGCCTTTCAGTAGCAGTCTCACCGATTACATGTGCGTTCTGCAGAGATCAGCTTGTGGGACCACATCTGGCCAAAGGCAATCTGCCAGCAGATGCCTCCAAACCATCTCTCGCCAAGTGCAGCACAGCAGCTCTGAAAGCAAGCTAGGAGGGGGGATTGCTGTCCTCCCCGCTGTAGGCAACAACTCTGCTCTCTGAAGTCAGGGGTTTGCTGCCTCCTGCCTCAAGAAACAGCAAAAGCAGACTGGGGGTCTTCAGTCTGCCCATAGATTTCAGAAATCAAGTTTCGGTCTACTTCAACAGCAGAATGAATTTTTTCTTGGTTGTTTTTCCTTCCAATTGAGATAGGTGACATCAATTTAACTTGTCAGTTTTAATTAGCATTTGCATTATGTTCTGCTCTGAAGAAGCTGTTCTGTTTTGACAAACAAGGAGAAAAAAGTTTAATACATAACTCAAGCCTAGAATTTAGGATGTCAACATGAAAGGCAAAGCTAATTAAGATGCTTCACAGGAGATCCCAGCGCTTCCCACAGACACCAGTGACATAATGCTTTAGACAGGCATTCTGTCCATTTGTATATATACAAACACATCCAAATAGTCAGGGATTCACAAATGAAAACTGTGTCACAAGAGCTTCCCTGATCTTAGTTAACCAGCCAATACAGTTCAGGAGGAGTTATTAAAAATATTAACACATAGAAGCTCAGACAAGTGTACAGGTTCTGGATGTCAGCTGAGGGAACTAATTGCTACCCTACACTCCCCCACTCCTAAACTCAGAATAACAATCTGGAACATGCAAACACTCACCTACACACAGGTGAGGACTCTCAGCCTCGAGGAGTTTCCTTTGGCAGAGTCTCAACCTAAGGGCAGAGCCCTCCTGACTGCAGAGCTGCTGCTCCAAGGAGGAACGACTCTAGCTCGCCCCCAGCAGTGCTCCATTTACACCCTTAGTCGAATCTGAGCTGTGCTCAGATGTGGTCATACCTGCTCCCATTGGCTGTGGACCTGCTTTCTAGGCATGTACATGCACCGGTGGACTTGGCCAGAGCTAGCGAGAAGCTTCCAGAGGTTTCTAGCAGTTTCTCTGAAACCTGCCCAGCAGCTGCTGCAGTCCAGTGGTTGGAAGTTTCTCAGACCAAGGGGGCGAGTGCATCTACCACAAGCTGACATCAGTGAGCGCTAGCAATGAACAGAGCCCAGGGCTTGCAGTGAAGTTCAAGCCTGACAATACTGACTACTGTTGCAAGAACACAGCAAGGATCAATCAGTCTTTCAAATAACAGAACGTGGTGAGTCAAGATAAATATGGAAGAAAGCATTATGAGCAGCAGCTAACGAATGGAAAACTGATACGAGAGTACATATTCTCCAGAGCTTATTTGGTTCACATCTCCGGCTGCAGTCAGTCAGTATTACATACAGGTATACCTCCAGGGACACCGATAGCATCATTTTTTAAAAAACTTAGACTTATTAGACAAGTCAATTGACTTCAAAGCAAGCTGACATCTTTCTTTTTCTTTTTTTAAGCATCTAACTTGGTCATACTTACAGGCAAAGCGTGTAGCCAGGGCAACCCTTACGCAAGTGCCAATTATTTTTAGTGCCATTTCTGACCCTGCAGAGCATTGCTGGACGTATGCATGACACACAGCATCATGGAGCATCACTGGAAGAGTGATGTCAAAGTACACATGGAGGTTCTTCACAGGACTTCCCCCACCCTTTGAGAACCTCTCAGCTCTTACAGCAGGAAAAGACCAAAAAGGTAGGAGCCATCTTCACTCCCAGAGTGATATTCAAGGTTGCAGTTGAGTTTGGATTTCCACTGGCCATAACTTGTTTAGATGTTACTGGTGCTGTTAAAACTAGATGAAACACCCACAGGGCACCTCTGCTCAACAGAAACAGGCCACATTCCCCTCTGCTCCCTCACCTGTTCCCAACAGCAGGAAGAGATGCTGCTCCAAGCAAGGCTTCCCCCAGCCACAGGGAGACAGAGCTGCACACCACAAGAGTTTAATTTCTCCTCTATTTTATACTTCTAGCAATACCTGGCCTGGAAACAGAACCTGACAGCATTAGCCAGGGCACAAATAAGGATAAACATAACTACTGTATTTCAATAAAATTGCAAGATAAATGCAAAAAAGACAGAAAAAGCTACCTGAAGTGAAGAAAACACGATAAAAACATTAACATACACAGGCAAGTTTCCCTTTTGACTGAAAACTAAGAGGCACTGGAACAACCTTCTAGGAACTGGAGAGGGAACAAAATCCTTTCTGTTTCTAAGATGGAGACTGTTCTGCTTCTGATAGTTTGTGTGACATAGCTGGCTGCAATTATGAGTGGTGGGGACACAGATGGGCTCCTCCATGACCAGGGTGGCTTCTTGTACAGGGATTCACAAATGAAAATGGACATCAGAGAGCACGAGCAATGAACAGAGCCCAAGACTCGCAGCGAAGTTCAAGCCTGATAATACTGGCTATTGTTGCAAGAACACAGCAAGAATCAATCCCCCTTTCCAAAAACAGAATGTACGTTTTTGTACATTCCTCCTCAACATCAACAGTTTGTGTGCAGTACACAAAGTCTGGTGGGAGCGTTGGAGGAGGGCTTGAGGGAAAGGAAGAGGGAGGAGAAGGCATAAATATTTTCAAGGCAATTCTGTAGTTTAAACAGACAACAGCTATTTACTTGTTTTACAGGCAAGTTACGAGTCTCTTGGGAATCAAAGATTGAAGTATCAACTGGCCTTTGATTACAGTAGCATGAACACTGCTGCTCTAATAAATCACCAAAATGAAAGCTGAACCATGTCACGAAGAAAAGATTTCAGAAAGGGGATTGGTTTTGCTTGGATTTTGTTTTTTGAAGAGCTGTGACCTGATCAGAATCAGATCAGCCAAAAAGCATTTCTTTTTTTTTCCTTAATACAACAGGGAGAATAGTGCAGACAAGAAAGGTAACTCACAAAAAGTGGAAGCATTTGAGTTAATAAAGGCTGGAGTGTTTCATTGGAAGAGGTTAATTGTTTCGGTGCATCTTCCTCTTCTGGCACAACTTCTTCCCTCAACATCCCACTGTACTAGGACGGGGGCATGCCAGGGGGAAGCCATACTCAATGACATTGCAGGGCTGAACCACCACAGTTGCTTCAGTGAAAGCTCACTGCCCACCTCAGTGGACCTTACCCCTGCAGAAATCATCAGGTTTTATACCTCCTACCTTTTCCAAAATGCTCTTT
>NW_010402785.1:44591-50293 GCF_000710305.1 Buceros rhinoceros silvestris | reverse complement strand
CTTTCCCTTTATCTAGATTTGATTATGGTGCTCACCAACAGGAGTTCAGGCTGCTCCTGGGATTTAAATCTCTCCTCCCCAGAGCTAGAATAAACTACTCAAATTCAAGTGTAGGCTTATAAGTTTGAACAGAGTAGACTGAAGATGGGGACCATTAAGCACCTTCTGCATGTGGCCAGAGCAACCACCTCCATCTCATTTATCAGATGGGATCTGACCCTCCAAGATTAACAAAGTGAGGCCTCTGAATAACACTGCTGGGCTCTGTGACCTGTATTTCAGTGCAGATTCCTACAAATAATGAAGGTCCCAGAAGTTGTGTGCACAGATACCTCAAAACTGAGGTGCCAAGTTGATTATCACCCAAGATGGGATCTGCTCCAGCTTCCTGGTAAGTTAACAGCAAGATTTCCCATCGTGTCTTGAGAGCTCCACATCCCATGTCCTATTTACAAGAGGAATCCACACCATGATGAGGATCAAGCACAGCATGGTCCCATCATCTTGTTTTAAAGCTCTAACTGTGCAGAACAACTTCACATGAATCAAGTCGATGCTATCAGTCTATAGGTCTGTTTCCAGAGTTAAATTCTTTCCATAAATCCACACAAAATAAAGGAGGCTTAAAAATCTCACCAGGCTCACATAAACCCTCCTCACTGTGAAATATTGATGTTAATATAGAGCATGAATAATTGAGCTTCTGATATCTTTGAAGCCTTACTGAATGTTACAGGACATATAATTTATATTATTTGGATAGTAGGGGAAATAACAAATGGTTTCACCTCTTAACCCTGTCTAATAGGCAGCCTTAAGAACACCGAAGTACATAATTGCTACAATGGCAGTTTGCCCAAGTTAAGCCTTAATAATGTTATAGTAAAAAGAGCCTTTTTGGCTTTTCTTCTTACATAGGTTCACCCTAAAGTAATCAATAAATGCAGTTTTTCACCTCCTCACTGCAAATACCTGCTCCCTATTTTGTGACTTTTCTTTCACTGAGCTTTGTTGGAGTCCCTCAAGAGTGAGCTGCCTGGTCACTGATGCTCCAGGTACCCTGGCAATCTGGAACTGGCCAGGTACAGCTAGTGGGACAGAAGTAGAGTCAAGGAAAGGCTAGAGCAGTAATCCTGGCTCATTTCAGTCTTTCCTTCAGACTCCTTAGTCCCCATTTCCTATCACTAGCCTCCCAAGCATATTTTCCCTGACAAGAAAAGACCTAAAAATAAACACTGGATGAGCACTGACCAGGGTTTGGCTGGCTACCAAAGCCTCTTCCACAGACTTTCCCAAGCAGTGCTGTGCACTGCCAAGGACTCTGTGGCAGAAGCACATCCCACAGGCCAAGCCATGAGTCCCAAGCCAGGCTGGTGCTCCTGACATAAGGGACTAGGGAGCTCTGGACTAACCAAGCATGTAGATCCCATGACCAGGGAGCACTGGGAGCAATTACCGTTCATCTTCAGTTTTGCAAGCTTTATTGGTGTTTCTTTTCCCTTTTGACTTACAGCCTCCACTGTTAACAGAATAGAGGGTGTAAAACAGAATACCTTTATTTCACCGGATTTAATAGCTGAGTCAACCACTTATTAGAAATTAGTCAAATGAAAACATGATTGCGCTTCCCTTTACAGAAAGAAATATTATTGTGTTCACAATTCTTTACTGGCGTAACAGTAATATGTTTGATATCCCAGCTAGAGCCCAAGGCAGTCCAGTGGGAGCCAGGCAGGTGCTCGAAAATCCCCATGAGCAGCCTAGCCCAGGGCCAAGGTGGTCTCTTAACTCTGGCCCAGGTTTCTCGGTATTCTTGCTTAACGCCATTGGAATATATCCTTTTAGGGCCACATCTGGGCACTGAAATCACCCATACCCTAGTGAGCAGAGAGAAGCAGGTATCCAAGGCACATAGCAAAGAGGTGGGGAAGTTGCTGCACAAGCTGCTTGCCTGAATCTGGCCTAATAAAGACCAGGCACAGGGATTTAAGCAGAATGATACATAGCTGACTACGGTCCTGAAAGCAGTTACATCATTTAGGAAAGGATGGCTACAAATGCTCTAAGTATCTTGCCAAATAATTAAATCCAGCAGGTATATAATTGAATATTTAATTTCACAATAGCTGTGAACAGTGGCACAGCATTTACCCCTCATGTATCCTGTCCCACCTACACAAAATCCATCCCAAGTGAATTACAGGGACTGGGGACTTGGTCTAGCTGACGAATAGAAGCAGTGGATTCTACTTTTACAACTAATTGTGACAAGTTCTGCTGGAGCCAGTTCCATTTAACATCTTTATCAATGATCTGGATGAGGGGATCGAGTGCACCCTCAGCCAGTTGCAGATGGGTGCAGTTGCCCCACCATGTTGGACAGGAGCATTGATCTGCTTGAGGGTAGGAAGGTTCTACAGAGGGATCTGGACAGGCTGGATTGATGGCAGTGCTGGGTTAACATCTGGACTCACTCTTTAAGGCCTTTTTCAACCTAAAGAATTCTATTCTAAGTGATAAAATATTCTTCAGAGCACAAGTTATTATGCCTCGCTTTTGACAGGCTTAAAATATACATTTTTCTACATGAGTGTATCATTCACTAGTTCACACAATGACCTGCTACGGTTCTTCAAATTGAAAGACTCCGGCAGTAACAATATTACCCATGTGTGTTTACATATTAATGCATCATCTCCGATTTCTCTCTCCAAACACAGTCACCCATTAGATTTAAGGCTATTCAATTCAGACCTTGTAGTTTTGTAGAGTACAGACAGAAATTTGTAATACCAGAAGGAATCGGTACAGTGAGACAGAGTGCCCTCCAGCCTCACGCAGACTACGCCTCCTGCACTGCTTTCTTAAATGGGCTGCTGCCTCCGCATCCCAGCTCCAGCCGAACACGGTACTTTTCCCACCCCAAACATCATGGATATTGTTAATTTTTGCCTGCACATGAACTCCTGGAGCAATTTTTCCTGAAGGATTTTTTTTTATCTATTCATACTTGTATCATTAAATCACTTCTCGCTTTCATTTTTTATTAACGTTAATATGACTCAGAATAATTCCAACAGTCCTAATTTTTAGCTGATTAAAAAAATTTACTGGATTGGGCCCAGTTCTCCTCCTACACTAGTATTACATTAGCATAACTACAATGTTCACTGAAATTAGTCTTGTTCTCTGTGCTGGGATACACAGATTAAGTCAGTCCTTTGTTTTCTCCCTTACTACACTTAAAGTAGGAGTTTAACCCATACACATTTTCCAAGCTCTGGAGGGAAAAAAAATCACTCAGTACGGCCAAATAGTATTGCAGCAAATCTGAAAATATTTCATCACCGTAAGAATTTTCAACAAGAAAACCTGGCTTATTTAGGATGTCACAACACCTGCATACAGCAGAACTGGAGAGAACACATCAGTATGTACGACAAAAACCAAAATAAAAAGTCTTACGTCTGCATTGAATCAACTCAACAAATATCACAGGGGAAATTAATTAGCTTGAATGGAATCTAATGTGCTACTGATAATTGCACATTTAAGCCAATTACAGCCGGCAGGCAGATCTATCTGTCTGTCTTTCCCCCACTGCTTTTGCCTGTTCTCACAACTCTCACTCTGTTACAGACAAAAGGATCCTTTCAAGGCTGGGCAGATCACAACCCCTTTTGGGTACTTGGGGATGTTTCTGGCCACAGTATTTTACATCCAGTGCCCTGCTAAGGTAACTTGCCCCTGTTGACAAGTTATTACCCTCCCAAGCAAACCCTTATCCAACCCACACATGAAGCCTCATGGAAAGTGCCAATATTCCTGCCTTTGACACACCCCGTCCAGGGGACACCACGAGCTAGAAGACCAGATCAAAACTCAGCTGGCTTTGTTCCTTTGTTGTGAGTGGTTTTCTGCCAGGTGGTGTTTGGGTTTTTCTTTTTTCTTCTCTCCCCACACACAGAAGCACACGAGTAAAGAAAGAATCAGGCAGCTGCAGCAGTGCAACAGCCTGTTACCACTACTCAGGTCCTGGGGTTGTACCAGGCCAGTATAAAACAAAGGGGGCTGCAAAGCCTTGTTGCAGCTGACTCACTCGGTCCTCCACACTGCTAACAGTTAGGTTCAGCTTCGATTTTCATTTCAAAGGTCCAGCTTCAGCAGGGTTAATATGAAAGAAATCATATAGCAAAGTAGGGCTTAATCATTGTGCCATTCTCCTGGACCAATGTTAATTGTCCCGTCCTCGATGCTTTGCAGTGTAATTAACCATACCTCTGAACCAAAGGTTAAGACTAGTGTGTACTTCATTTCAAGGTCGCAAAACAAGCGAGAAAGAGGCAATAACAGAGGTAAGATCTCCTGACTTATCACCTCTACTCAGTCTCCCGCTTGAAGCACCAGGTAGCATCCACTCCACGTCAGAACAAAACAGGAAGCCAAAGTCAACACCAGCTACTAACTAAAAAACCTACGAGAACAGAGGCTGGGGAAAGGCAGCCTTTCCCCATCCTGCGTGTAAAGGAACTGCAGTTTAAATCAGTTATGCAGTAAGTTTGACAAATAGACTTGTATGCAAAGCTATCGGGCTCTTTTTTACACATCCTTGTAATAACTACAGCAGCTATGGACTTCAGCATTCAGGCACCACCTCTGAGCTCAGCTGCAATTTACTCTGCTGAGCTATTTATCATCCTAATGTTCCTGCCAAACCAACAATAAATTCTACTAGACATATTATTAAAGTATTTAGTAATCAGTACAAGATAGTGATATAATTCACTAAACCCAGAATGCCCCAAAATGCTCGTTGCTGCTATCCCTCCACAGTTACTGAAGTGCCTTAATGAAATTCTATCTGGCCGCAAAGTGAAAATATGGATGGATTTACACATAACGTAGAAATAGTCCATTTAATTAGCAGCTGAGAGGTTTAATGGCCAATCTGAATTTCTGTTACACAGTGAGCCATACCTCTCTCAGCTGAAAGCTCTGAATTCAGACAGTCTCTTGGGATTCATTTTACTTCAAAGGTGAATTTCAGATGCAACTGGGCAGTGAAGAAGTCTGAGTTATGACCAAATCAAGAGACAAGCATTCAGAACTGAAAAGACCTTTAGAAATCGCTACAAGGCAGCCATCCCATGTCCATCCCAGTCTGTAATAACTACTCTATGCTGCAGCTCCACGTGACAGCGCAGTTTCAGAGAGGTGCAATTCACTCCTTACCCAAAAGCCTGATTACCATACTCCGCAAAACACAAAGATTGAGGTATTGTGTAATTACCATCCCAGCTATTGTCCCCGACTATGCTGTTCCAACCCAGCTCAGTGCCCCTTCAAAGAGGTCATTTGTACCGTACAGTAATTCCTCGAACAACAATACCCATGAACTGGCTCCAAGGCAAGCAACCAGCTACAAGCACTTGCAAGATGCCGCCTCTTCAGGTGGGAGCAATAAAAACTATTCTGTGTTTTCCAAAATTCCAGCATCAGAGAGCAGAATGGAGGAAAGGTCTGACATCTGGAAAGACACAGTCTGACAGCCCAAGGACCCACAGTCACAAACAAACTATTTAGATCCTTCTTGGAATAAAGGCTGCCCAAATCTCTCCAGTCTACAGATGGGATCAGCAGGGGAGAAGCAGCTCCATTTTTGAGCTCTTAGAGCCAGGCACATGAAGGCGCAGAGCGGTGCC
>NW_010402785.1:43698-44497 GCF_000710305.1 Buceros rhinoceros silvestris | reverse complement strand
CCTGCTGCAGAGCTGGACTCACGCAGACCAGCCAGCAGGACTTGCCTTGCTTTTGATGTACAAACTTCACTTGTGAAACATGCTGAGCACAGGAACCCTTCAGTGTCTGTACTGCCAACCCCCAAATTCTGTTTCTGTGCAGAACATACAAAAATAAGCTGAGGCTTCCATTGCCTATTGAAAATGCAAAGGAAAAGCACATGCACGGCAGCTAAAGCAAAGCTCATTTTACACTCTCCAGTCACTAACACACAAACTGCAAACCCCTGCATTTCCTGATCCTTCCTCAGCAAAAAATAAAAACACCAGCCTTCCTCCACATGCACAGAAAAGGCATTTTTCTTTGTTGCTTGTAGCTTATTGATTTTCAGTTGTTCAAGTATAAGTGAATCTGTAAAATTTCACCTCTAACCACCCTGCATGTGCTTTTATGTTACAGAGCAGTTTCAGGCAGTAAAACGTCAAAATAAACAAGATAAACAGGTAACTGTGACAAGTTTTCCCAAGGGCAGAAAAACATTATCAGCACTTGCTGCATTTTCCATCTGCTCTGAAATGCCCAGGAGAAAAATCAGAACTTTTCTATAGCCAGTGCTTTGTAAATGATGATTCGTATTGACTCCTTTAGGAAAACCCAGGCTGTGGGTGTGTACATATACACGTATGTGCGTGCATATGTTTCTATACAATGAGGAGAGCAGTATAAATAAGATCTGTTCTGGAATCCAAAGGGCTTCAGGCCACGGTGCAGCTCTTTTCCCTTCACCTGCCTATAACTGGCTCGGCGCTGGCCTGCAGG
>NW_010402785.1:25814-43595 GCF_000710305.1 Buceros rhinoceros silvestris | reverse complement strand
CTGCTGAACAGGGCTCCTACAGAGGAGTCCTCACCATTGCCTAGAAGACAGAGAAGCGGCGATGGAAAAGAAAGGAGGAGGTTGATTTCTGGTCTAGGTCATAGCAGAAGAGAGTCTCATGTGGAAGAAACTGCCCTAAAGGTTTGTAGATAAGGGCTGCCTCCAGCCCAGCTGCCACTTTGCCTCACGGCTGCGTTATGACTGACCCAGGCTGGGTTTGACCTGGCTCATCGCCCAACTACTCATTGTTTCTCACACATCCCAGGCTCAGCATCATTAGAACAACTACAAACACAGCAGCCCTGCAGGGGCGGAGGCAGGCTGCGTGGTGGGCACTGCCAGCACAGGAGAGCAACAGAGACTAGTGAAAAAGCAACTTGTTATAGCGTTAATTCCCGCTCTGCCACCAGCGGGGCAGGGCAGCCATTAGCCACCAGAACAGAGCAGCTCTGTTTTTCCACAGGAAACTTCATCCGCTTTCCAAAGGGTGTTTTGACTTTCCAGCAAGATGAGTATCGTACCAAGAAAGCAATCCTCACCTCCTCCTGCTCCTGGGGCAGGCTGGTCCCCTCCGACCCCAGTGAGGCATCTCTCATGGCTTAGTCTCACCTGTCCCTGTTGCAACTGGATGTGAGCCCAGTTTCACATCACCTCTGGGTGCTGAAGCCTCACGGTGTCCCAGGAGCCCCTCTGGGGCAGACATAGCAATCAGAGCACAGCACCTTCCTCCTCTTCCAGCCATACTCTGCCATGGAAGGAAAAACCTCTCCCCAGGACAATTTAGACCCGTGGGACTGGGTGTGACAACACGAGCAAACCCCCTCCCCCCTCTCCCAGCCATACTCTGCCATGGAAGGAAAAACCTCTCCCCAGGACAATTTAGACCCGTGGGACTGGGTGTGACACCACCCTGCCCAAGGGCAGCTCATCAGCCCATCAGCCCCCACACGCTCAGCTGTGCCCAGGCTGCCACACCTGCAGCTCAGGGCTCTCCAAAGCCACCAGTGAACCAAAACGGTCCTTCAGGAGCATTGGACGGTAACCAGTTTGGTTTATTTACAATTAAATCACAGCTGGGGGAAAGAGGGAAAATATTTTCTTCAAGCTCTGGCTGTGAATCACTGGCAGAGCCCCCGTTTCCTCGAGGAACAGGCTCTTCAGGTGAGCCCACCAAGGTGCTAAGGGGCTCCTATGATGGTGGCCACCTCACCCACCTGTGTGAAGAGCTAGGTCAGCAGCACAAGCACGGCATGGGCCCAGCCTCCAGCACAACCTGATGCAGTGCTGTGCGTGCTCCAGCTCCTTAAGCATTTTCTTCAGCCCACTTCCTCTTGCAGAAGTTTGGAAGAAACTACTTGCCCGTGGTCATGCCAGGCTGATGTCGCGGGGAGCCGCGGTGCTGCAATGACAAAACGACAAAAGCGGGACAAATACCTACAAAAATTGAGTATTGAAGTTGACTGACAGCATTTTGTAATATTTCAAAAGCATTAGAAAGGGAAATGTTGGACTTCCATTAAAAAGAAAATAACCAACAAACAACAAAAAGCAAAATCTTACTAAACTTGTACTACCACGTAACTACCAATACCTTTGTACATTTACTCTTTTCAGAAGTACGCAGCTTCCTCAGTTTTACCTCTTGTATTTACCTTTTCTCTGCTCGTGCCGCAGGGGCTCCTGCACCAGACACCTGGCTCCACGCTGGCTGCGTGCCCCAGCACCATGAAAAGCCCTTGGTCATTTTTTTATGCTAACGGGTTCATTAACTTCATTGTCCTGGCCAGGTCCCAGTTTGAGTCAGTACAGTCCCTCCAAATAGTCTTCTTTTATTTCAACCACAAACAGCTTTTGAAATCTCTATCCTGCAAATTGTTTTGTGCTTTTTTCCATGCTTTTTTTCTCTTTTTAATTGCAAAATGGCTGCCACTTTTCACCCAGGCGATGGTTGTATTTTGATGCCACATTAATACCTCTATCCTACACACTTATTAAGACCATTGGTAACCTACCTCAAGACAAAGCAACCCGATTACAGTCGAGAAAACCATTTTGCATCCTACTTCCAGGGATACTCAGAAGTTTTGCTTGCGGGAGGAGCGCAATGGAAAAGACGTGTTTATTACATGTGTTACATATGAAATATTCTACATACAAAATAAATTACGTGCTTCAATTGGACAGATTTATAAAATGGTTTGGTGGCTCAGTCCATGAAAAACTAAATCTAAGCAAGCCGTAACTGCACTGCCATTGCCACTAATCTGAGAGACATTAACACTTCCCTGACCTCTTAGAAGCTAAGATTTGAGTTAAAAACTTTATCGGGAGACCATGCTTGGGAGAAAACATAGAAAAATATTTCAGTTAATGGGTCAGACCCACCTTGTTTGTTCTGGAAACGGACCCCATACTGTACATTCTATCTCTGCTGTAGAGATAGTATATTTATTACTTCTAGCATATGCATAACAGATATTATAAACAAGCATTATAAAATGAAAATTCAGTTACGAATTTTACGGAGCTTCCATTCAGAAATGTGGTGATAATACATGAGTGACACAAATTTCAGGGTTCTGATCACCAATGAAAAAATCTGCATATCCCATCACAGAGTTCTCACAAGAATCCATTCTGCATTTCTTATCTCAGGGCTTTTAAGGTAAGAAATATTGCATTAGGGCCAGTGATTTACATTTTTCCAATAAAGTTCTAAATACATACGCAACAGCTTTACTGACTGGCTTCATGTTATAAATTATAAGCTTGGAAGTAAACGCATTAGGACAGATATTGATTTCTAAATGGTCACCATGAGTGAGATTTTATCCCAGTGTTGAATTATCGCACCTCTTGTCTTTTACAGCCATATCTTATCTCCCAGTTACTATACTCAGTGGCAAGGGAGTAAATAAATAACCCTGCCTCACTTCTGACAGTTCAATTAATTCAGTTCTATGAGGCAGAAACAGCAGGTACGAGTGTGTGGAAAGGTTTTGTAGCAGCTCTACTCAGACATTTTGACATCTACAACTATCACAAACACTGCTTTCAGCGTGTCACATTGCCGGGCATTGCAGGCTTTACCATGGAAGCAGCAGATGAAGTCCAGCACCTTTTGGAAAAGATTAGCAAAAAAACCTAGTGGTACTGCTCTGGGATAGCACTGAATGAACAGTGTTCAACACATCTGCTCCATGGCTGTTCAGCAATTTTTTGTTTTAATGGATTATCTCAGCCTTTACGACCTTAACAGTGTGATTACACACGACATCTGGTTAGGAAAGAGGAACAAGGCACTTGATCTGCATAAAAAAATCAAATAGAAGGCTCAACCACCCTCCACACTGCCACCACCTCTGCTTCAGAAGTGGCACTGAGGCTCCCCAAAAAACAGCTCCAGTCAAGCCAGCATGGAAACATAATTGCTGCAACCTATGGACAGTCCTTCATTGTCTGGAGAATTGCATGAATACAGCAAGATCTCTGAAAGAGAGGTGGGGAAGAAAAAGAAAAAAACATCTGATACAGCAGTCCTTATTCTCACAAAGCTCCTCGATGGAGACCAAGTATGTGGCAGCCATCACTGTGCCTCTGGCCCAGGGGGGCTCTCTCTGTTCCCCAACCCTCCCCTACAACCCAGATGCCACCTCATGTGCCCTGACTTGTGTCCACCCCAGCTCCCACACCCTCCCATATGCAGCTTGCCTGTGCTGGCCTTCCCAGCTGCAACCCCGCTGGTTGGGTGAGGAACTGGATGTGGCAAGTCTTTGCTTCCATAGCACCTGATGGCTAGAGTCAGACGCAAGGAAGGCAAAGGGACACACGGCGATGAGGCCAATGGCAGAAAGTTTCTTCCATATGAGGAAGGCCACAGTCCTCCAGGCAGCTGGCCCACTGGAAGGAAAACACGTGAATCCAAGGAGGTGTCCTAGATGCACTGGGTCATTCCCTTCCAGGTCTGAGCAGGGCAGCTGAGGTATGCCTGAACTCAATTATATTTGTCAGTTCAATCTGGTTTCTGAGAGTCAACAAAACCCAAGCTGTTGTTCCAAATATTTATTAAAAAATAACTTCAAGTGGAAAAAAAAATCAATAAGCAGTCCAATGGCAGGTTTATTACAGTTTGAACAGATAAAGGGAATTAATCTACTTTATGAACAAAAATAGCAATAGGAAAGTATACTGAAGGATTTTTAATCAAATAATAAAATGGAAACAGCATATGAAATATATATTTATATATAAATATATTGGTTACATTCTTCTTAAATAGATTAAACAACATTCATTAGCAACATCCAAAAGTATTTCTTTGTGGGAGATTCATCTTCCTTCACGGCAATACGGCCTCTCCATACGTTTATGTCCACTATGACAACTTC
Source organism: Buceros rhinoceros silvestris (assembly GCF_000710305.1). NCBI lineage: Eukaryota > Metazoa > Chordata > Aves > Bucerotiformes > Bucerotidae > Buceros > Buceros rhinoceros. The sequence continues at coordinate 39,207 of NW_010402785.1, read as the reverse complement.
AGAGTTTGGGGCTAGAATAGGTATTCCACACCACCAGGTCAAACCCAGAGCAAGTGATTTAAAACTAGTTTATAGGAGATCTCAGTGTATTTTCTGAGAATTAAGGCCAGGTATGCACCAGGTGGAATTGCAGGATGTGATTTAAGCTGTGTGATCTCCTTGAAAACTCAGATTTGGATTAAAGCTAGATTGCCACAGGGAATCTCTGACGCTGCTCAGGATTCCCAATACAAGACACACTTCCCTTTTTCTGTAAACAATTGTTAATAAAATAAACTCTCTGTACCCTCTTAACCATTTCTTAACATAAAAATAAGGTGCTGTTTGGGTAGTTTTAAAATAAGTCAATATATAAATCTATCCTATCCTACACATTGTCTCTGTATCAAAGTGCTAGCAAACGGCACAGTGTTTCTGTATGAAACCACCTTCCCTGCTTTTCGTGTTTCATATTGCAAGTCTCAGCTCCAGCAGGACCGAGCTCACGACTCCAAGCACGGTGCTGAATCATCCCAGCTCCTGGCTCGCTCTCGGGCAGCCCCCACTTACACTGGGACACCCAAAGCACTTCTGAACGGGTTGTGCTAGGGCAAGCGCCCTGTGCTGATGGACGGACAGCTCCCACCGCAGAGCTGTCCCCAGCCTGCGGGGTGGTAGCGGGGTCTGCACGTGCAGGGAGTTGCTCAGGACCCACCCCAGCGCAGCACGTACTCTGCCTGTCCCCTGCAGAGACCTGGGCCTGAGTCGGGCTCTGCCCCTGCAGGAGAAGGTGAGCAGATCCCCCTTCCACTTTGCATAGTTTGGTACAGCAGTGACTCCCCGCAAGCCCTGGGGCGATGCTCTAGTGTGCTCCTGCTGCTCCGCTTCCTACCAGGTGCTAGCAGAGATTCCTACAGCTTGCCTGCTTGGGACCTCTTTGGCTTACTTGGTTTGGTTCAAATGCTCGCTGGCTGTTACTCTGGAGCCTGAATAAGAAATAGTGCAAATACAAGCTTAAAGAAAAAAAAATACCACATTGTCTTCACTGAACATTCAGTTATAAAGACAAGGATACCTAAGATGAAACCCCAGTTGCTGGGGTTTTCAGATATTTGGCAAACCTGCACGAGATTCTTTGTGATTGTCTTAAAGGAGTATATTTGGCTTGGTGCTAGATGCTTAAAATTATCTGCTAATGTGATTCTAACTAATGCTGTTGTGGCTAATTGCGAATGACTCTGAAGACCAGTCACAGAACACAGGACATCTCCTTGGCACTACAGGACAAACACTCCCTGTGGTTATAGATTCCTCGGTGTTTTTCTTATCCAAGTTTGACTCAAAATGATTTTGTTTGCATGGAATGGTGTGAATTCATCCAGGCTGGTTTCACATTATATCTGAGGGTCAAGATACCTTTATTTGGCCATGCTCAGGCAGATCAAGAGGCCAAAACAGACCTCAGTTTCATTCCTATTATGGGAATATTTTAAAACAATAATCATCTGAAATGGCTCACATGTTCAGGTTTGAAACTTCATGAAGTGTCAGAGTGCCCTTGTAAATGCAGAGACCCCCCTGCCTTGCACTGCAGCAACCTTCACCACATGGCAGCCCACACACCGCAGTCCCGACTGAAGCAATGTGCCGTATGACAGCTCTTGGTCCACTTCATACAGGGGCTTAATTTCCCTCAATTCCTTTTTGCCTCGAAGATTAGCAGAAGGGACATTCATCAGCAAGCAATGCACAAATGGCTTCTTAACCTCACTAAGGACTGGCCTGTTCAGGGTTTTTGTAAATCCGACGTACCTCCGTCTCTAGGTACCTACATGCTATTGCCGATTCTGGTTCTCAGTGGTGCAGGGCTCAGCCCTGGGAACTACTCCTGCTGACTATGATCAGAAGTCTGCACTCTCTGATCAGGCGCAGGGCTGACTGCTGTCCTCATCAGACCCATGGAGTTCAGACCTGCTCCTCTCCATCACACAGCTCGCACTGTGCGTCTCAGCACACCAGCATCAAGCCAGGTTTGCTAGCATGAAGGTAGCACCTTCCCTTCCTTGCACCAGGGAAGTTTTAACTGTTGATTTTATGGGACTGTTTCAAAGCAGGAGCCACACATTTAAAACCATAAGGAGATGAACTCACAATGAAGCTAAGGAAAAAAGAAGTCATATTTACAGACATCTGCCATCACACACACATCCCCCAAGGTCCATCAAAGAAACAGCCTCATCTTCGCCCACGTGCTTGTTTCTAATGTGGTACTGACCTTCCCGGCACTTCAGAACGTTTTTTCCAATGACACAGATAACAGAGTTCAGGCTTTCACTGAGAACTAACGCATTAACATGCTTAAGTAGCTTTCTTCTCCCAGCTCCATGAATTAATTGCAGCTTTGCAGGTTAACAAAACTGAAAAAAAATCTCCATGTTTTTGCCCCCCCCATTGACTTCATATTATGTGGTGGGCAAAAGAAAATATGTTTGGAATAAACTCTTCCCTTCCCTTCTCCCACTGTCTGGAATTGTAAGTATTACTGGAACTTAAAAGCCAGCATCTGCATTAAACAGATCAGACTTTTTTGTGACGTTCATGTAGCAGGGACTTCTCAAAGACATTTGGAATGAATGCTGGCCCTGACAGGGTACTGGCTAAATTAGAATCAGGCTCCAAGCATCTTCCTGCCATCAGATTATGTCATACATTTTACTCATACTCATGGCCTGGGAAGGAGAGGGCAAGGGTGCTTAATATCTGTAGATATTCAATTAAAGTAAGTACATCAGACACTCACTCGGTCTTGCTTTTGTCTGCCTCACATCTACCCCAGGCTGGCTTCTAAACCTGAAGAGAAAGGGAAAACGAACACACACACAGTGGAAGTTATCATGCCCGTATGTTTGTCTGCTCACTAACACTGTTACCTACATGAAAAGGTAAAAAGTCATGCAGTTTACACTTCGTTTGCTATAGTTTGGGTTATGTAATGCTAAAAAAATAGAATTCAGAGGAAGGGGGATAAGGTTTGTTTGTAACACGTGGTGATTTTGCTGGCTCTTGGAGGTGCGCTTCAAGCATAACTGCGTTTCTCCATGCACTCTGAACGCTTCTCTTTTTGAGGGTATTGGCATGCTTGTGGCAAAAACAACCAAACCAATTAATTAGGCACATGGTGAAAGATGGCATACGAAAAAAAAAACCAAGATAAAGATCAGTTGTTTCCATTCTCTTACGCAAAGCCTTGATGTTGCAGCGATAAGCTAAGCATGAAAAGTAGCAGACTCCTTTGCATGAGGGGCCCGGCAACACCAGCTGTGCATGTACACAAAGAAAGACTCTCATATATCATATATACAACTGTAATCCAGAATGGACAGTGCTGTTCCGGCTCATAAGTGTATTTCTGCTTGGTGGTTGTTGTTTGTCACGGCTGGAGATGGCTTGCTTTTCATCCCTTCTGTCCCACCTTTGGACACGTCGATGAAGAGCAGCCTGGGAGTCCGGAGCGTCAGCAGTATCCTTTTGTACTCCTTCCGGAAATTCTGGTTAAGAAGCCCATAGATCACAGCATTGAGGCAGCTGTTAAAATAGGCCATAAAATAGCTCAGGACGAAAAGCCATTCCGGAATGTGTGGCTGCACTTTTGAAGGATTAATGGAAACAGCAAGGCCAATAAAGTTTAATGGTCCCCAGCACACAGCGAAAAGGACAAAAACCACAAACATAGTCAAGAAATTCCGGATGTCAGCTGCTCTGAGCTTCTGCTTGTAGTCTTGTCTCACCCGGTGTTTGACTTGAATCACCAGAATCCAGATCCGTAGGTAGCAAAATGTCACAATGGACAGTGGGACGATGAAGTGAACCACCACCACTGTGATGGTGTATGATGTACTCACCGTCTGGGCAAAGGTGCAGGAGTAAATCCGGGGGTCGTACTGCAAGGAGCCCACGAAGAAGTTCGGCACAATTGCCACCACTGTGAGTAACCAGGTCAGGCAGAGGTAGCAGCAGGTGTTCTTCAGGTTGAAGAGCTTATCGTACCGAAGGCTGTGGCAGATGTAGCAGTAGCGGTTGATTGCAATCGCCGTGATGTTGAAAATGGACCCGATGACACTCAAGCCCATCAGGAACCCGCTTATCTGGCAGTGAACGCTTCCCATGGTCCATCCATTATGGAAAATGGCACTCAGGATCAGCGGGTACGGATAAACTGCAACTACAAGGTCTGCAACAGACAAACTGACGACAAAGATGTTGCCTACAAAACAGGAGAAGAGAGTGTGAGAGGTTAGTGTAGGTCAAGATAGACTTGTCTTTAGGCCTAACTCTTCTCACAGGCTTCACTGCCCTCTGTTTGGAATTTGAAACCCTAGAAAATAAGACTTTGGTCCACTAGTGACAGCAATGGAGAGTAACTAGGCATGATTAACCTACACATTCCTTCTCAAGAAAATTCTAAACTGGAATCTCTACCGTTAACTCAGCTATAGCTGTGGGTTCTGCATTCCTCTAAGCTGTGCAGGAGAGAAGGATTTTGCTCCCCTTTTCAACCACGCAGCATGGCTGTAGTCACCAGGCAGCCACTGAGCATTCACTATCTGTAGAGAAATTCATTCCTTTAAATACCACACAGGACACATTACTTTCTGTAACATCACGTAGTGACACTTTACATAAGCTCTGTCCATCACAGACCAAAGAATTGGGGCAGGCAGGTTAAGTTCTCCATGGGTTGGTTATTCATTGCACTGACAGCAGTTCCACAGGAAAGGTCTTTTTTGACTTTTTGCACATGAACAGGTGTATTTTCTTGAGAATTTCTGCAGTGTTCATGCTAAGGAGTGTGTGTTCTTCCAGGAGTCACGATGAAGGCAGCCTTTATGTGCTTATCTCATTTGGTATGTTTTCCGGTACCTTTAATATTAAAGCTGTCCAACGCAAAATGGAAGGTCAGCCACTCCTACACTGTCTGGGCCTGGGAATGCGATTAATAAGCTGCTGTCAACCGTCTTTGCAGAGTATGTGCTGCAGGTTGTTCATTTAGGCTCTAAAACAAATAGAGAGTCCGTGCAAACAGAACATAATTTAAGCTCTGATGGATTGAGAACGGCACATTGTGTGGGACAACAGCCATCGGCTTCACCTTGTGGAACAGCCTCCCATGGCTCGGGCAGCCAGTGACTTCCCAGCAGCAATTAGGAGTTCAGCGTGGTTTCAGGTAGGCAAAAAGCCTTCCTGTTCAGTTTGCCAAAGTAGAGAAGCGCATTAAGAAAGGGACCTTGAGGTCTTCTGGGAACTGGGGTAACGACAGCACCAGCTATAATGCTTAAAAGGACACCTGTCAGAATTCAGCTTTTTGATGACTAGACAAGCTGTGATTTCAGGAGGAGCTCGACATTGCAGTTAGAGCACAGCACACTAGAAGAGGGAGTTGTTTCTCCTAACTCTACTGCCTTCAGGTATGTCTGCTGCAGCAGGAAGGAAAATATTACCAGAGCACCAGTAGAGGCTGTTTAACACATTTAAGATGTTAACACCCATGATCTTACATGTTACAGGCAACATCCCAGCTGACTGATCACACCTTCTCTCCAAACCCTCCTATCCTGCTGTCTACCTGTTTATATGAAAAAACCACTAAAAAGAGGTTTCCTTCTGTAACATGCATGAAAGGATTCTCTGAGACCTCAGTTCAGGTAGGTCACAGGCTTCAGTATTAGGAAAATACATCCAAGGGCTGGCAGAAATGACAGCTGCATCGCCATCACAGTTGGTTCATTGCTATATTTGTTGCCAAGAAAAACTACTTGGACAAGGCAACAGTTCATGTCAGGCAGCAGAGTCCACTTCACGCTGCCTGGAAAACAGTCCAGACTTGAGAATAGCCCACGGCAGTGTGGAGCCGAGACAGCTGACACAAAGCGTCATTTAAAAATAAGCATTAGCAGAGGTCATGTGAAGCGCTGAAATCCTTTTAGACAGAGGTGTCACACACACTGGTTTACCACAGCACACAACTTCTGTGGCTGCTGTGCCCCAGTACTGCTTTTTTTTGCGGATTTAATATCTTACTTAGAGCTTTTTAAAATGCAGTCACTGAACCTGGTCCCCATATAATTAACAATGTTTATGCCCACTGTCAAGGGCAGAACCACCTGTGGTCAGGCTTAGTGCTCACACAGGCACCACGGAGAGGGAATGCTCTCCTGCAGCAAAACTTCCACTCATTCAATCAAAAATACGCACTTCAGCAAAACGTGTCCCCAGCAGCAGAATTTCCTTTTGGAGAGATTTTCCAAAACAATTTTCAAGACAGCAAAAGAGAGACGGAGATGTAACAGCAACCCAGTTTAGGAGGCTTCCAGAGGATGCTGGAGACAGACTCCACTGATGGGACCACAAGCCTCCCTCTCCACTGAACCTGTCCCAGTTGGATACACATTTACATACACAGGCAGCCACAGAGCAAGCCTCTGCATTTGCTGGGGATGAAAGCCAGCCACGTTCAACACCGAGTTTTCTGAATCAGGCAAAGCAGAACAAAGCTGCAGAACAAAGCTGCGTATTCCCGACTTAAGACAGCACATTGGTGGATTTAATCCAAAGCTTAGCTAAATCATAGGGAAAATTACTAGCTTCACATCACCGCCAGCTGCTGGGAGAAATAAGCAGTCTCTGTCAGTCTTTCTTCCCTAACTTGACTAGTTGGGAGGAAGTAAAAATACAGGGGGGAAAAATAATATTCACGGGATGGACTTAATAGTTTGGATTCAATCCGAGAACACAGTATTATGTGTATTATTTTGACACCACTTCATTGCAAGTTACTCCAGCAGGGATAGAATGAGATGGTTTTATCCAGACAAGAATAATCTCCTCCTTGGAGAGCAAAGCTGCCATCCTCTGCTCTGTGCTTTCATCTTGCAGCCGTGGCTCTCCTATCAGCTCCTATCTCCCCGGCAAGGTGTTAGGTCCCTGAAAATGAAGTCAGAAAGGCTCACACAGAAACAAATCCACCTTCCATTTTATTTGGCAATGTGGTCAACTTCGTATTTTACTTCTGAGTGAGAGGAACGTGAAGGTCAGACCCACAGAATAGCCACTTGCCAGTCAGTCCTGAAAATCAGTGCAGTTTTAACAACAGAGTACTGCAAAGAGGGGGAACGCTGCACACCTCCAAAGCAGAACGTGCCCTTCAAAGGATGGGAACTGGCTGCTGGCTAATTATTAAAATAGGAGTCACTTGAGTTAAACATTGCTTCAGCCTCACAATTCCTGGTTTGCTCTGAGACCACCATGTGCTGGGCCCCGTAGCCAAAGGCTCGTGTCCTTGTCCTCTGTGGGACCCTCGCTCTCAAAAATACTGTGGGATGTGTGACTTTTAGGGATGGTAAAGAGCACTCTCCTGCCAATGTTCTTCACTGCCGTGGTTTTTTACATTTTTCCACTATAAAACAAAAAGTCCTGCCCATAAATAATACCAGCATGACTTTATCTCAAATTTAAATCCGCTTCTGCAACACTATTTTCAGATGTATCTTTTTCTCTTTGTGGGCATGTGATTATATTTCCTTCTTAGCTTTCACATTTTCCGTCCTGTTTTTAACTTCTACTTAGAATAAACTGGTTTGTGTGCCACTGTGCTCTGTCCCCCAGTTCAGGAGTCATAGGTGAAGAAGCATGAATGGTGGAGAAAGGCAAGTCTGTCACAAGACAGACTTGACCACCTTTTCAGAGAAACCTTAAATATTTTAAGACTACAGAGGTCCAACACAAAGCTATAGATTCTAGAGGTATGACACGCTGTTCACAGTGCAATCCACAAATTGTTTGGAAAAAAAAACCCCATAAGATAACCTGAAGCCCAGCAGCACAGCAGATTATAAGCACGTGCAAGTAACAGACAAGGGAATTCAACCCAGCACAGCTTCTGCCCTAGTCCTCCCGCCTTTGAGTCCTCTCCTCCTCCTCACTAGACTCCTATAACCCTGTTTCTGCTCACCCCAACAGCCTGCTCCTGTATTCCAGCAGTTCCCTGGCCCTGCTTCTCATTTTGCCTGGATTATCCAACAACACAGGTTATCTGAGGACTTGCTGCCGAGCCCGGTGCCAGGAAACGTGGAAATACCGCAATGAGTTCTGCAAATCAACAAACCACATACCTAAAGGTCCTCAATGGCAGGCTGCCCAAACAGCACCTGACTCCGATACAAAAGGACGTCATTCTTCTGCAGAGATTAGCGGAGTATCGCTGTACAAATACCAGGGTCACTGGCCCTGCCTGCCTCAGGAGGCTGCTGGAAATCCCTCAGTGCCCAAGTGGCGGCTGCGGAGATCCAGCCTCTGCCTGCTGTTCCCACACAGCAGCTGTGGGCTGTCCTTGCAGTACACACAGGCTGTGCTTCAGATATCCTGAACCCAGAAGCAAGGTTATAAGGCAGGGAGGGGAGTGGAAAGGAGATAAAACATTTTTCTGAAAATTGGTTTCTTCTCTACATTTTAAAATGTCCAAAGCAAGCACCCAAAACTCATGTTCTCTGTTATCATATAAAGCTCTCTTACCCTCACGTTCCTTGCTGAGATATTACAGAACTGTTTGCTTTAAGTCAACAAGATGCACTCAATGCACCTGAAGTTAACACTGTTACCTCTAAATCCAGTGCTGAAACTGAAATGTCCTCAGTGGCAGGAGCTGCACCAAAGCCAGAACAGTTTTGCGTAGCCACTTCTGCTCACCTGGCAGAGTCCAGCTCCAACTGAGGAGGAAAAAGTAACCTTCGCTGTCAAGGTTGCCCCTTCCTGCCAGCCACCTTGCAGGCATCTGAGCTGCTCCCAAACAGCTGGTGCCTGGTACAGCATCTTGAGGCAAACAAAACCACCAAGGCCAGCAGCTGACCCAAAAGCATGAGGGACATGAGTGCAATGGAGGCGCACTGTCCCAACTCACGGCTCCCCACTGTCCCAACCTCTTCCCAGCAGTGAGGTCAGATCCTGGCATCTGTCCAGAATAGCTGGCAGTCTTAAGGTTGAGAAGATGCACAATGACATAATGTTAAAAGTTCATTGGCGTGACCGGTATGTTTGTGGTGACACCTTACCACCTGTGAGGAGAAGCGTCTTTATGTTCGTCCTTTCAGGTTTTATGAAAAATTCAGACTTGTAGACTCATGTCTGCAAGGAGATAAAGTGAAATTAAGGCTCACATCAAACCTCAGAGAGACATACGTAAGCTCCAGTGAACAATGTGACAGGCCATGACTGTAAATCCAGCCTCTGATGACCACTTACCATAACCTAATATTCTCTATTTAACCTTCCAAAGCTTATGTTCACTGCAAAACAGAAACAGAATGTACTGTTTGCCCCAAGCAAAAAAGATAAAGTCATAAAAGCTCTAGTCAGCGTGCAACAAGACTTTATTAGCTTTGATAGCCGCCTTTTCTTGTTTGTTTTTACCTGCCGCTCACTGTGCGTTTGCTCCTATTTCACTAATCTGCAGACTGCAGACGTGAAGTGCTCGCTTGGTTCTGCAAACTAAGTGGCAGTTCATAGAAAACACTTTCAGACCAATTTTGTTCTTTTTATAATATTAAGATACCATTGAACATGTACAGTCATGTTGATAATGTACTGCTGTAATGTACAGAATCATCTGGTTGAAGAGACCTTTAAGATCATCGAGTCCAACTGTTCACCCTGCACTGCCAGGGTCCCTAAACCATGTCCCTCCTATCTATACATCTTTTAAACACTTCCAGGGGTGGGGACCCCACCCATCCACCCCACCTCCCTGGGCAGCCTGTTCCAATGGTGTACAGCCCTCTCTGTGGTGTTGAGGGATCCTGATGCTGCAGTCCTCACTCTGATAAGCACTTCTTACATCACAGATGCTAACGGATCACTCTGGGGTAGACGGTGTTTACCTCATGAAAGCACATTAAGAGCTATCCTTCTGTAGGGGACTATGACCCATGTCCCTGCTCCGTGCAAGCTCTCAGCTTCCAGGGCACTGTGAACACCGCACATGTAGCAATAAAATGGCACATGAGAAATCCCAGACTGTTAATTGTTGTCTCTTTTCAGCATGCTGATAAGCACTGATGCCTCTCACATGCCTGTACAGCAGCCCAGCTGTACTTACCCGTTTTGACAACTGGAAACGTTTGACAAGGGAACACAAGTGAAAATCAGAGAAACTCTCCCTGAGACCCCGCAGGAACAACGACAAAAACAACAAAAACCTGTTGTTCAAGTCATTAATCCTTAAATTTTAATTGAAGATTTTGTTTGTGTGTTTAGGGAGTGTGTTCAAAGAGAGGAATAAACAAAAGAAAGGAAAGAGCATTCAATCAATTCTCGGTTATCGGTATTCCATCAGGATTCAGAGGGGGATAAAGCGTGGTTTCCTGCAGTTAAACAGACAGTGCAGTTGGGCTGCCAGCTGGTCTCAAGTTCTGACTGTGCTGCATAAAACGATACAGAGGGTATTGAAGAGACAGGACAGGAGGTATTGCGAGCCCCTAAGCATCCCCAGGAGGTAAGGTTAGAAAACATGGAAGTATCCAATTTAAGGACACCATGAAGGTCCTAGACAAAAGCATAGAACTCCAGAACAATTTAACTTCTTCTGGGCAAAAGTCTTTTGAGAACACCTCTGCTGCGAGGACAGGCTGAGAGAGCTGGGGTTGTTCAGCCTGGAGAAGAGAAGGCTCCAGGGAGACCCTGGTGTGACCTTCCAGTACTTAAAGGGGGCCTGTAAGAAAGGTGGGGACAGACTTTTATTTAGCATGGCCTGTTGTGACAGGACAAGGGGTGATGGTTTTAAACTAAAAGAATGAGATTTAGACTAGATAGAAGAAAGACATTTTTTACACTGAGAGTGGTGAAACACTGGCCCAGGTTGCCCAGAGAGGTGGTAGATGCCCCATCCCTGGAACCATTCCAGGTCAGGTTGGACGGGGCTCTAAGCAACCGGCTCTGGTTGAAGATGTCCCTGCGTACCACACCACAGGGGCATTTGGTCCTTTGAAGGTCCCTTCCAAACCAAAGCACTCTGTGCTTCTACGATCTCTCAGCACAATCGTGAAGCCAGAGAACAGCAGTATGCTCAGGGCTACCACATTACCTGGGTTACTGGCAGCGTTCCCTACGGGAGAACGGTGGGCACTTAGCGCTGCTTCCTGCCTTGTGCCAGCCCTGCGTCCGTGCAGGGGCGAGGCCAAGGCAGAGCGGGAGGCAGTCTGCAAAGCAAACTGGCAGCCTCCTCCTGCGCCCTTTCGTGACCCGACGTTTTAGCATCACTTTGGCATCATGACTGCAAGCTTCATTAGCCACGGCATCAGTATATCGTCACGGTTCTTGAAGGCTACCTTTCCCTCTGGACCTGTGAGAAAGACTTCCTTCCAGGAGGGGGAGAAAAACCTCACAGTATTTACTGAAGTAGAAATGACCAGCTCCCCATCACTTCAATTACATTTATTTTGTTATGCACCATGTGTTTGGCTGATGGTTAAAGGAAGGAATTGCTTACACTGCCAGGTGGAGCACTGGATTACTGGGTTTTAGACTTTTAGGTCATGACCTTTTGATTGTATTGCTGTAAAAAACATATTTGAGTCATATCTTCAGCTGCTCTAATTGAATGCAGTGAGGGGCAATCACTTGCAGAGATTCATAAGTTTCGTTTAGTTGAGGCCAGCCAGATTCAAAGTCATATCTCAACTCAGAAGTCTGTGGAAATGGGCTCCCTTGATTTCATATCTTTCCTTAAATCACTGACCGTTACATCAGAAACAATGTAAAGGAAGTGATTTTGCCCGTGGTGTGACGCAAATGGTAGCTACACATTCATTCTTGAATGAATAAAAATTATTTTAACTACATCTTCTGGACCTTTAAAAAGAGGATGGTCCTCTTTAGATACCAGTGTAGAGCAACTTCCCCATTTTCAGAGTTTCCGATATTTTAAAAACAAATAAGTTTTCAGACTATCCCAGGGAAACACTCTTTGAAAAGCTTCCCCCTGTTACTTCACATTAATCCTAACATGTCCTGCTCACCTTCGGCACACCCTCCTGAAAGGTATTATAAAAAAAGGAGAAACTATGTAAACTTGACGTTTTACCTATCTCAAACAATTTTCAGCTTCTTAAAAATACAATTTTCTGTTCATTGATTGGTCTTTTAATGACTTCTTCCTGCATTTTCCTGGAAGTTCTGACCCTTCACATGAGGGAAAACCACAATCCTGCAATTCTGGATTTCTAAACTCAGCTCTTGTTAGTGTGATTTTTTTTCTTGGATCCAATTACAGCACCTAGGTCTGCTAGTAATGGAGAAAGAATAAGTTGTGGTCTTGATCTGGCTCTTAATATATTAAAAAAAGAAGTGCTAAAAAGTACCCCTTCTGTTTATGTGCCTCAGACTCCTGTCATTTAACTGCTATATCCAAATTCACAGCCTGCCGCAGGGCTGTGAGACAGCAAGTCAATCAACTTAAAAAAATCGGTTCCTCCCTGCATCAATTCCGAATGCTTGGGCTAAGGATGGGCTCAGAAACACCACCTGCCTTCACAGCCCGTCCCAGCAAGGCTGATGGAGAGCAAGTGTCAGGGGCAGGAGGCCCTTGGGGTCACCCTCTAATTTGCACAAGGAAGCCTCACCAACTCCATTGGTGCCAGCTGAGCCTGTGTGGGACTGGCTGCAGTGTCTGGCCCTGCAGGGACAGCACGGCTCATGGCTACCTAGCCCCTAGCGAAGCTTCTTGTGAGAGAAAAAAGCTTTTATTTGGGAAGTCTAAACAAAACCTCTTGCAGCCATGGCAGAGTCTAGGCAAGTCCAGGCACCTAAACTCCCACCCTGGCTACCAGTGCCACTCTCTGAATTTCAGCTGTTTACCCTCCTTTCCTGCCTGAAGTCCCTGCTGCGTGGTACGACGTGATTTTAAGCAGCTGTCTAATTCCTATCCAGGCTGTGCAGGGAGCACAGGCTGATGCCTTACGTTTACCCTTGCACGCTGGCCACGCGAGCACCAAGGCGCGCTCTACCCGCCCACAGTAACTCCGAGCCCATAATTTATCAACTGTTTTGTTAAGTGCTCTGAAACAGGAAAGGCCCTGTATAAACATAAATGTGAATTATTGCCAGCATCCACTGCAATGACAAACCAGCATCCATCCTCTCCCTGTCCCGGCAGCTGAACTGCCACCATTTGCCATCTGCTACTATTCTAAAATGAAACCTGTGAACTCAGGCTTAACAGACATAATGATGCTCTTTTGCTATTGGTGCCGGTCGAAGTGTGTTCCTGGAAAGGAGCTGTGTGCAAGCAGCCGGTTCCCAGGCAGCTGATAAGCAGAGCATACAGTCCGATCTGAACACACAGCTGCTTTTAGTCATAAAAATGATG
>NW_010402785.1:4637-25669 GCF_000710305.1 Buceros rhinoceros silvestris | reverse complement strand
CCCAGGAGCTGGCTCCCACTCCCCCTTGTGCTTCATCAGCACCATTTGTTGGCTAAAGCTTAGTGGCAGCACCAGTCACTACACCCATGGACCTCCAACACAAGAGGCAGATGTCACCCTGCCACAACTAACAGCTTGTTTTGGCCTCCCAGCCTTACAGTCCCAGGGCTGAGTCTCTCTCCAGTCCCAGCTCTTTCTGGTTAGTTCGTGGGGATGGAAGGCAACATTTTTTCTTGTAAAACCTTTGAAATGTACTGAGAAATTATGAGGCTATAAAAAAAAAAATCACCACACAACAATGTTTCTATCAGTGAAGGACATTTAGCCTTTAACTCATTCTGGATCAAATCTTGTTGCTACAGGCAACACCTTTTCAGACTGAGACCAGTCTGGTGGTTAAGCCTTAAGACAGACCAAAGAAGTTGTGTGAGGACTGTCCAAGGCAAAGAGGTGGAGACTCAAAGCAGTCAGCTTTCCTATGAAGCCTTAAAGATGCGTTTTACAAGGGTTGTTTGTGCACACAATAGGTTTGCTTTTGCCTGCATTAGATGCTGCGATACCAAATTCAGATGCCCTTTTCAAGATACTCCTTAATATCCTTTTTAAAGATTCAGACTTGAATCAAAATAGTATTGTACACAGTGCCCAACTTCAGGAGAGAGCAAGCTGAGCTTAGACTGTAGAGAAAAAGGTCAGTCTGGACACAGACTCACTGTCAAAATGCTGTCCCAAATCCAGCTTCACTTTCTGAAAGAACAAGAGACTAACATAAAAATAAGTCAGTTGCCATATAAAGATAAAAGACATTTTTAGACAAAAAAGTAATCAACATATGAAATAACTAAACCTAAATAAAACATTAGAGGAATAGTGATAGAAGGGTGTGAGTTAAGAGATTGGAGTTATGCTGGGTACACATGCTCAGACAGAGTGGCTGTGCTCTGAGCATCCTCAGCTCAGGGATGCTGCAATGGGCTTCTATGCCCAGAGGAAGCTTATCTGCTTTTCCACTCTGGGTTGGTCTAAGGAGGGCGTTTCCCTTCCCAGCAAATCTTGCCTTCTCAGGCACTTCATGAATTCCTGTTCTCCACTGCCAAGACAGATTAGTCTGTGCCATACAGCCTGTTTAGCTGATATTCCTTTCTCATCTGTTTTGGAGAGGATAAACAAGTGCCATTCCTTGAGCCAGAATCTGATCTCACATAGGCTGGGCAAATCCAAAACAAACCCAATACAATCGGGCTTGTCAATCTGCTGCCTCTGCACGCTGTCTTGAAAAGCATGAAGCTGAAGTCATACTGGCCTGCACTTTTCTTACAGTATTACAGGGCAAATCTCAGGTTTCTTAATTAAGAAAAACTGTCCTGCAAGCAGGAGTCAAAGTCCAAAGAAAGGGGAATGCAGGGATGTAAGGAGGAGAGCCATCACACAGAGAGCAGCAGGATGCAGGACCTGCAGGGGGAAAGCAGACTGGCTCACCGGCAAATGAACACTGCAGTCTGCCACAAGAGATGCACTTACTTTGCCTTAGCTGTTAAGTCTGCCCTCACTGTAATTACACAGCATCCTCCTCCTCTTGCAATAAACAACGCATTGAGTAAACATGCTGAAAACGTGGCTGGCAGGAGATGGAGGGAAAGCCTGCCTGTTCCTCTCCATCTCCACTCTCCCCTTGGTGCTCTTAGATGTCCTCTGGACTGAACTTACTTGGGGCTTCCTGTGTGATGCACCAAGTCTGCACCCTGACACCCCACGATCTCATCAGCCAAAGGCATGATGCCTCCCTAAACCGAAGCTGACCTTCCAAAGTCTCTCCTTGATTTGGGCTCGGGGTGATGAATTCACTGGCCGAGAAAAGACCTCACTGACCATGACTTGTGGGCAGGAGGCAGCACACCCTGGTGTCGATGGAGATGTGCTAAGCACACACCAGATTTCTCATAAAAGCCCTTTTCACCAATCGCTGTAACAAAACAGCTCGTTTCTGCTCGTCTTTTCAGCACTGGAAAAGAAGGTTCTGCTAGTTAAGTACGGAACCCAATCGAGGTTACCTAACTGAAAGCTCGTGTGTTAGAGCAGTAGCAGGGTGATAATCAGAGTATGGTGTTTATTCTGCTTCTGCACAACAGCTGCCACTAGAGTTAGGAAGAAGAAACATAATTGGGATTCCATTTATCTCCAAGGTGATAGCCTCGTTGAAGGCTACGGCACGGTCCTGGTATGCCTTACAGCGCTGCACTGCAACTGATGGGCTTTTCTTCTGATGACCTGACCTTAACGTAATTTTTCAAACATTTCATTGCCAATGTTACAAAAGCAGGTTATAGAAAACAAACATGGGGTAGATTTAGTTCACAGTATTCCTTCCAGTCCACATTTTTTTCTCCTGTGGTCTCACACTGGACCTGGCAATGAAGCAGGTACTGCCTCAGTACACACAGGCAGTGACAAGAAAACAGCATATTGCAGGGAGCTGCTTAAATGCCCGTGCACAGTCAGTCCTCTAAACCCAGCACAGAGCCCCATGGCAAGGAAAAAGATTGAGCTACCTCAATTACCGTTCATCCAGTCTTCACAATCTGTTAGGAAGAGGAGTAATATTCCTTACATTACAGATGGGGAAAGAGAGAGACCCAAGGTTTGATGGCTTCATCAAGACTATGTGAACTGTGAGAGAAGTAGTGTATCTAAGTAGGAGACTAGGAAGTAGAAGAAAATCTATTCTGGACCTCCCAGTTCATTCACAGCTATTTTTTAATCCTATTGGAAATGCGAAGTTACTTTCCCTGAGTTACTTTCCCAGAGTTCCTGTCCCTGGGAACACGTCAGGGACTCTGATATAATCACATCAGCAAAAGTCCAATGCAAGCAATTAAAGTTGATTCAATGAGAATAATAATACTACTAGAAAAAATGACTTCAAAAAACAATGCATGTCCTAAAGGACCTTCTCCATTTTTCTGAAATGAGTCCAGCAAAAGCTTTACTCTGAATATTCTACAGGCTTTAGAGGACTCATGCCAAGGCTGGATACAGGATGGGCAACAGGAAACGATCGATGAGAAAATGATGAGAAAATTGGACTAGGGAGTCCCAAACGTATTGCTGGAAGGCATCTGCTTCTGTTTTTCTCCTCATGACTTATGAAACTTAATCATCTTTGAGGTACAATATGTCAGTATATTAAAAGAGAAAAGACTTTTTGGCAATCAAGTTCACAGCAAACATGTTCTGACACAAGCCTGTGTGAACAAATGGTTCAAATGGGTATGCTCTAACACGGATCTCAGCAGGGAGTCTAATGGTGGCTAACATCCAACTGGCTCGAAGCGGAATGAGATTTCATGGGATTATGACACCTAAATTACCGGGGAGCTTCTTGAAGTAGCCATATTTGTAGGCAGCAATACACACATTTAAAGGGAGATGGAATCACAGAATTGTTTAGGTTGAAGAAGACCGTTAAGAGCATCAAGTCCAACCATAAACCTAACACTGCCCTTGCAGATCGTAACTGATGAGGCTGGCAGACACGTCTGCCATCGACAGCTTCCCATACAAGAGCATGGCTGCCTTCTGGTCTTGTAGAAACAACATTTTGCCCTCAGCAAAAAACACCAGAAAGAATAAAAGATGCTGAAAAAAGGCCACCCATGTAAGCCAAAGAAACTCTGCGGTACTTAGCTCAATTGCCTAATCCTGAAATACCCCCAGTCTTATTTTAGTGTCTGCAGTTTTAAGGGCAGTCTTACTTTTAGAATTGCATAATCACCATCAAGCGATGGTGCTTTTACTGTCCCTTTAAACTCCTCCCCCACTTTCCCTTTTTATCTCTACTGAACTTTTCTCAGCAAGAAATAAATCATGGATTTCTCCTCTCTGAAACTATTTAACATCCATACTAGGGCACTTCAAAGTGGTGATGTGAAACTCGAGCCTTATGACTCCCATTACTAGGCAGGGAGGCTTAGAGAGTGCTGCATGCAACCCTTTAAATGCTCACCCTGAGCGGACCTTTTAAACCTGTTAGTGGTTGGAATGGGAGACTCGGCTCCCCCCTTCAGTTTTTGTATGGCCAAGGGTATGACTACGAGACCCATCAGTGACAACAGAGCTGGAAGGAACCCTGGGAGTTTAGTAGACCGTCCACTGCAGATACAGCATCTCCTCTGACAAGAATTGTCAAGAAGGACAAAAAGGATCATTTCTAGATCGACATTGCCCTTACTCAAATACAAATTGCCTTCCACTCTGCTTGCCACAAAAAAAAAACAAAAACAAAACCAACCAAACAAAAAAATTTAGGCATGTGATGGTTGAGCAAGCTCAGAAACAAAGGAATAACTCAACAGCACCTTAAATCATCATGAGACCTTCCTCCAGGCAGAAGCAAAACAGAGGAAGAGCTACGGCTCTTCACACTGCCTTTTGCTCCTGAAGCGTTGGAATCAGTTTTAGAGGACACACTTTCACTTGCCATCCTCTCCAAAGATGAGAGGATGGTCAAGATTCCCAAATTTCTAAAAGAAAAAAACCTCACTCACCCCATGCAATTTCTGAAGAACCCTCTTCTACACTCCTAGACTATCTAACAGCATTTTTCAGAGCTGTCATTCATTAAGCATAAGATATTCCTTCATGCCTCCCAGTCCCATTAGAGTCACTTGTTACCCTCATTTTCTCTCCTTAGTAGGATTCACTGCTATTTTTCATTTCATTGCTGAAATCTCATATTGTTATATGTCCCCAATGAAGTATTTTTGCTTATCAACAAACGCCAGAGAAACAGAAGATTTAAGGATGAAATGAAGCATGGGCTTTATACAGGCTTCTAGTGAGAAGTCCTTGTGTCCAAATGCAAACACACACCAATGTCGTACATTCATCATGAAATCTTAAGAGTATTTGCAATATCACATATAATTAAAAATACATTCCTGAGAAGGGGTTGATTTGACAGGTTAGAAAGGACGAGAATTTCTAGAGTGTACCACAGGCGTATCAAGGCTGGCAACAAAATCTCCCAGCACATTGCCCACCTTCTTCACAGTGAGCCCCGAAAGCAAGCTGTTAGAAACAGACAGGACAGGGAGATCTAAGGCTTAGCACGCTCTACAAAGAGCTTTGCAGAAATTCTGTCCAAAAATTTGCTTGGCGCATTGCCGGAAATGGATGAGAGCTTTGCACATTAATGAGAAACTGAGTGGAGTCCAGCAAACGCTCTCTCTTCTGAGCAGAGCTGGCACCACCGCATCGTATGGTGTGCATTTCCCTATCAGGCATCTGAACACATCAACAGGGGTCATACATTCATTTAGGCAACTCAAGAAACACCTCCGAGAGCAAGGAGGTCATCTTCAATCTGGCAGGACCTCCCTTGCACAACCATGTGAAGTTTTTAACAGACTCAGAGAGGTCAGTCAAGTATCTATATATTCTACAGAATCCACGGAGCTATTTGTAATGTCAGAGCTAGAAGGAACCAGGATTTGCAGCTTCAACAGAGACCAGCTCTTGCAGCAAACTCTTCAGTTCAAACCACCTATGAACCTCCCCAGGGGCACACCGTGCCCAGGCTATCACGTCGCCCAACTCTGGCTGTCCCATCTCCCCAGCTCTAGGGTGGGGAAGACGCACCCTGTGGCGCATGGGCCCATGTCCGCTAACTCAGCAGATGTAACAGCCTTCATTTGGGAGCACAGTGGAGAAACACACCATGTCGACTGCACCACAGTGAAAAACAAACCCAGAGGGATTGCCCCAAGCCAGTGTCTCAGCACCAGGAGCGCAGGGCATGGAGTTTAACTGCTAATTAAGTCAAGGGTTAGTGAATTAGTGAAGGGCAGAACAGGGGGAGAGTCCAGCCTTGGTTCCCCCAGGAGTTAAAAGCCTTCCCCAAATCCAGCTACATATCACATCCTTTCAAAGGAGAGCGATGGCTTCTTCTACGGTAGCAACAAAGCGGAAGCTCTCATGCTAGCACTGCCTTCTGATACTAACTGTCCTTTTATCATTTATTCAGGAATAAAACTCTAACGAGGCAGATTTTTATCAAATGACAAATAACAGCTGTGAGGAAAAGAAAAAAGTGTTGCATTTCATTAGAAATCTGTAAGATTCTGTCAGCCAGAAACACACTGCCAAAGTGGCAAATACAGAAGAAAAGGCAAGACAGAACTCATAGCAGCTGTTAAACCAAATGGGGACTTGTTAAAATTAAGGGCCATTTTCCTTCTTTCATATTTATTCTCAAAATACCATGTAAAGAAATTCACTCTCTTATAAAGACAGGCTGAGTCATTAACGCAGAAGTGACACAAGACCCGTGCAAAGATTTCAGTTTAAAAGGTAACTGTTAACACGCAAGCGATTCCTAAAACCCTATGAATATGTTAATCTCCTATCAGCTGGAACACTCCAGTATTAAAGTAGTAAATCTCACCAGACTGGATTTTATGTTACTCACTTGGTGTTACAATATTCCTTAAAAATGTGCAAGCATTCTACATGGAGGACGCTGATGGGTCTGTAGCATCAATAAAAATGCCACCCTGGAGCAGACCAGGACCTGTTTCCTTCCTCCCAGGTAAGTTGAGGCCATACCTGTCGCCAAGTAGCAGCACTCTCAAGTTCTCTACACCACCAGGTGTTGGGGGGGTCTCTCCCCAACTGTTAGGGCCACCAGTTGTGGTGGGTCACCACATGTCGCGAATAGGCGGGGCGGACAATGCGACAACAGCTTGTGTGCACACAAAGCCTTTACTGAAATACAACTGCAGCAAACTGCTGCAGCACCTACTTACTGCAAATTGCAACTGCACCCTGTCCCGTGTTCTCTCTTATCACGTAGTTTTATAATCTTCTAGTACTTGTTTATTATACATGCTTTACTTGGATTGGTTTCAAGTGTACTCTCCTCCAATCAGCTACTGACTCCCACAACCAGGCACCAGTTTCACTCATGAAGGCTGCTGGGATTGCCAGGAGGTGCACAAGCCTTACACCAGTCACACCTGAAGTTGTTTTTTAGAGGTACCACAGCAGCCACTGAGAAATGCTTCGGACTGACAAGTATCCTGCTATATAAAGCCAAGCTATACATTTTGCCTGAAGGACGGTGATTTCCAGAGGGGATGGGATGATTCTGCTTCAATCAGTCCCAAGATAAACATTGAAAACCAAACAAATTAAGTACATAACCAACCAGCCAGCCAGCCCCAGATTATCCCACAGCATGAAGGTGCAGTGCTGACAGGTTTTGTTCTGTAGTTCTTTAGAGGGCAGGAGGTGATGGCAAGGCATAATTCTGCATTTATTAGTCAGAGCTAGTCTCAGATTGGACCGCTGCCTATAAGGACAAACAAGAGACCCATTCTTGCTTCAGGAAAGGACTTTCCCCGTGAATTGCCATGTAACCTTGAGCAAACTACTTCCTTGGCATGTTTCAGCTTCCTGCTCTGCCAGCAGAAGATCCACCTTCCTTGCATTCACTGATGTTTAATAGTACGAGGATGTAGTTCAGTGGAAGGCAGAAGAGAAATAGAAATTAAAATATTTCTGATGTGCTCATCTTTTGGCTCTCAGGCAGTTCTCCCAAACGGAACACTTCATTTGGAACAGCCCTGTGCCACAGCCTCCGGAGCCTGTGATACGCAAGAACAATCGAAAGCAGGGGGATAAAACTGGCAGAAGCACAGCCCTATTTACCTGGCTCAGAACTCCCTCAATCCCCACCACTGGGAGGGTTTTAGATGAGAACTGCTGAACTGCAGCACATGCAACTGTAAATTCAGTAGGTAACACTCTTCCCTCACAACTGGTTGGACTCGTTACCCCACCATGATAGCAGAAGCACATTTTGCTGCTAGAGGTGCTGTTGGCCCTGGAAGAGGACAGAGCTCGCTGGGTTAACGAACATCACTGGGGATTCACAGCAGTTGTGGTCTGAATCAGAAGAGCCTTTGCCTTATTCCTAACTTGGATTGCTGCATCCAGCAGTTATCACGCAGCTTCCACTTGACTTGGAAATCTGTCATGCTCCAAGCTGGATGCAATCAAATATGGTCATGGTCCATTCTTGGACTGTCAACACTTCCATGCTTGCTGCCTGTGACAGTTTGCAAAGTGCATGAAACCTCTTCCAGAGAAACCTCACGGGCTGATTCCTATGGAATAACTGGAAAGGTCCACTGTAAATCACTGCGTGAGAACAAACACAATACCACCCTTCTGCCTGTGGCCTCACAGGTCAGCATCTCATAAAGCAGTGATGCGGTTCATGGAACAAGCTGTGAGTGTTGCTTGTTTAATTCACGCCTGTTTGAAGCAGAGGTGGTCACACACGGCCTGCAGGCAATGCCCTCTTTGTAACTGGAGCCCAAAGCTAATTCCTTGTTCCCAGAGACCGTGGCCTCAGGAACTGAGGTCCAGCCTCGGTTTTCCCTTCAGGCTCCTGCTGCTTGCGTATTTCCCAGCGCATCTCACTTAACAAAAAGCTCACATACCTCTTGGCATCTCAGAACTGAACACTTGCTCACGTGCCAGGAAAAAGAGCTTTGCTGTCGATGTACAACAGCACGGTTTTGTAACCCTGGCCGTAACAGCACTACGTAACAGACTGAGGCAGCTCAAACTACCAGCAACTGTACAATGTGTCACTATATGACTGCAGCATCTACTCAAGAAAGGAACATAAAGAGATGTGGAAGCACTAAGAGCAAAAACAATGTAATGTTATTCATCAAAGGAACAAAATGTCCCCAGTGCCTCCCGAAACACATGCACAGCACAACACGCTGCAGGACCCTGTTCCCTGGGCCCAGCGTGGGAACATTTAAGGGCACGTGGCAGAGATTCAAAAATGATGCAGCTCCGTGGAAGTGATACCTACCGAAGGCAGGTCTGTGAAGAAGCCTTTGCAACAGGAGCAGCTACAGCTGCACTACGGACTCGGAGTGTTCTTTGACAGGAGCACATCTATCCTCTTTAATCCACTCTATTATTTGGGTTTCTTTAGCAGCACTTTCTGCACAATCCTCAGATGGTCTGGTAATTATTGAAGACAGGGCACTGTGAATCATTGTTATGGTAAGTGCTGCAAGTTTCTCAGAGAAAAGAGAAAGACAGGCATGGGCTGAGGCATATGCAGAGGCTGCTTTGGGATAATGGCAGCATTTAGAACAATGTCAGCTTCCAGCAGGTCAATTCTGGTAATCACAGCATCGCATAAAACCTTTGCCTTCCTCCTCTGGAGACAAGGAAATACCAAGAACAAAGATGCATGTCTTGGAGACTCCAGACACCAACAAGCTGTTCTCACAGGCTCAAGGAGCTAAACCACCCTGAAGCCCCACACCACCCTGACTGTCCCCCAAAAGGCTCTGTGCTGAGACAGACATGAAGTTGCTGCTATATCATTACTATACAAATCATAAATTACAAATATTCCCAACACATGAAGATGGCTTTCACAGTAAAAGGATCTACAAACAACAGCTGGACGTGAATACATTCTTCCCTCGTAGGTATAAACCTCAGAATATCAGTGCAGCTCATCTCCATTTTTCACCCCAGTATCCTGGAGCAATGAAGTGTTTCTGATCACACCGCCTGCCTTTCCCCATTGATTTTTGTTCCTGAAGGTCAACTTCATTTGCATTTTATAGATGATTTGATGATTCATTTGAAATTCTCACAATGGAAACCGGTCCCCAGCTGAGCAGGGGCATTCTGAGTGATTGCACTCATTAAAATAAGGTATAGGGTGACCTCAAGTTTTCCAGGAAACGGGGTAATTCAGTTGTTACAAAATCACAGACTGGGACAATTTTCAGTCGAGTTCTTACACAATGCAGAACCAGTCTGTGGGAAAACTGGCTTCATTTTGATGCTCAACTTTTAACTCATCTTCTGTATGAATAATGCTGAAGACTGAGAAAATTAGAGGTAACATGACAATGCAGTGGAGAAGTTGCTGCTGACTTCAAGTCAGACTAGGTGGGCAGGGAGTTGTTAGCAGAATTATCCTCTAAACCAAGACTTTTCCCTAAAGTCCTGACTGCTTCAGCAAGACTAACAAAAGCTGGGATAATGGTCAACATACATGTTTCTTGATAGAACTTGCAAAATCCAATACCAGGAAGTTCACAAAGAATCCACAGAAGTCAGACACACTATACATATTCTGATGGTGGAAAAAGTCTCCATCAGAGATCAGACTTCAGCTGATACCAGAACCTCTGTCCATGATGCTCCAATTAGCAGGAAACTAAAATGAGGAAAACAAAGACTGACGAGACAACTACAAGCAGGCCCTCCACTGAGACCAGGAACAGGTCTCCTGAAAGGAAGCTCAAAGCTGCACTGAACAAAAATGGACACATATACATGTGCAACTAATAAAGACAGATTCCTTGTTGCAGGCATGTTCTGCAGTAGCCTATGATTAGGATTGAGTATTCCCAGAAATCAAGTCCCACGAGTTTTCAAAGAAATGGTACATTTGCAGAAGAAAAAGTTGCCATGAAAAAATAAAACTAAACTAAATCCGCTTAAAAAAACATTGAGGGCAGTAAACCTAGTTTTAAGCAAAGCAACCACCATGTAATCCTACAACACAGCCGCAAGATTGTGGATTACCTAAATTGCCAACCAAGGGAAAAAAAACCAGGCAAGACAAAGAGGGTGAAATGGCGTTAGCCAACATAGATA
Source organism: Buceros rhinoceros silvestris (assembly GCF_000710305.1). Taxonomy (NCBI): domain Eukaryota; kingdom Metazoa; phylum Chordata; class Aves; order Bucerotiformes; family Bucerotidae; genus Buceros; species Buceros rhinoceros. The sequence continues at coordinate 14,959 of NW_010402785.1, read as the reverse complement.
AATAGGTTCAGTAATGGATTTGATGCTGACTTAATCTTCTGACTTGGCAGTGCCCCGAATGCCTGTTCTTTTTGCCTTCCTTACCTAAATGAAATTAACCTATTCCAGAAAATTAAGAACAATTTCTCAGGCCACTGGAGGCAGACTGCTTGTTGGATCTGGATCTGTGTTATTCCATCCAAGAAACAAGTGAAACTTTGTAATTTAAAAAACCTGAAAATGGGAGGATTGGCAAAGTGTCACATCTGGAGTCTTGCTGCTCTTTTCTCACACGCTTCCTGGCTGCTCAGCACACTCCACTACACAGGTTGTACAAACAAGCTTTTGTTTGGAATAAGAGCATTTGGCTCCTGCTCCAACACAATTTGTTCTTCAGTACTTCAGCAAATGTAACTTCCAGTGCATCAATCAAGAAGAAATTTCTGAATGAACAAAATGCGAGCAGAGTATTTTGCTGTGATTTCAAGCTCTTTTACTTTCTTGATAAAACTGAAATGGGTTTTATTTTTTCCAGTGAAGTTTTACACAGAAACCTTCTTTTCCGAAGATGTGAAAACCATTGTTTCATTTTTCCTCGTAAAACAAAAGCATTGCTTTTTGCAAAACTGATGTAGGAAATGGATGACTTCACTTTTCACCACAAGGGTTCCTAGTGTAAAACATTACTACCTTGCACCCTTCTGAGGATGTGCAGTCCTGCCATCGCCCAGTCCCTAGAAGGAAACACAAACACCTGTATCTCAACATTTCAGAAGCCTCATGGGCTTGGAAGCCAACAGCAGAAAACCTAAGAAAGAGTAAGAACCAAAGGCCCTGTTTTCTTCCAGTATTAACAGGCCATATTTTGAAATGAAGGCTGAGAAAGAAAATGTGGCTAAAGAATTGTCTGGAGCTAGAATGCTCCATCAAGAAGAAAGCCCTCTCAGGCAGAACTGCAGTTTGATGCATCTTTCCTCTCAAACTTTCAGCTCTGCCTTAGGAAATAGTAAAAATAAGGAGCTGTCTGTAAAATCCTTAACGTGGACTTTTAACTTTTTCATTTTGGAGAGATGAAGTAGGGCAGGAAGAAACACGTTCAAGAATAGCTAGAAGACGACATAAGGGTTTTAAGTGAGAAAAAGCCTGAGGAAAAGGCTACAGCTAGTGTGTACTATGCACCTCCAGCAATACAACTGTCTGAGTGGATTTCCTGCTCTCTTGCAGTACTCACAGGAGTGATTGCAAAGGCTGGCATCACAGATGAGAGCCACGGGAGCCGAGGAGTAAAGTGTCCCCCCCACTGTACTGCCTTCCTGCTGCAGAGCCAGCAGGTCAGCTCCCTCTCTAACATGAGGTTGCATTCGACGAATAGAGAAAAATCAAGAGCAAGAGCAGGATGTGAGGCATGATGCTTGCAACTGCTGCTAGTTCATTTTGAAGTCAGAAGCCACCCTCAAATTCATTCTGTGACGGCTGTGAGAGCAGGAGCAGAGTGCTCCTGCCTTCCTGGGATGGCTCCAGCTTGCAGAGCTGTAAGAAGGAAAACAACACCCCCTCCCATTTCTCTCCCCGTTGTCTGCATATAGGATTGGGATGAAGGAAGAGCAAAACAAGGAGACAAGCTGTGAGAAAGGGAATAAAGACAGAGGGAAGGCTGGAGAAGCCAGGGGGTCGGGGCACTGCACACTCCCTCCAGGGACCCAGAAAGTGCAGCTTCCTTTCCACTTTTGACACTTTCAAGGAACAATGCAAGACCATGCCAGCAGCAGCAGAAGGCTCAGCCCTGCCCCTGTGGACACTAAGGCAATGACACATCTGTGTTTCACATTATCCAAGTGAGGATTCACAGATGTTTTCCCCTCAGATTTCTGTGTCATTGGAAACCAAAGCCAGTTCTCACTGAATCAGTGTGACCTCTTCAAGGAGAAGTAGCAGGTCTTAAAACACATGCAACTTCATTTCCCCATAGGCAAAGCTGGAAATTGAAACACTCTGTGCACAACACGCAGCCCTGAGCCAGGGCAGCAGGCTAGAGACAGCGTGGGAACAAGCCTTCTGAAAACAAACCCAAGTTTGCTGTTCCTTGGAAGTGTCAGGTCCAGCACCTTTGGGCATACAACGAGGAAGATATTTTGTGCTTTACCTCACCGCGATGCATCCTACAACACATTCATGGGTGATGTGTCCATATCACACACCCACCAGCTTCAGGCTATAGGAGTACCTTCTTCTTCTCTGTTTAGCCTCCCTCCCCTGCAATGAGCAAATGGTTTAAATAGATGATACTGGGATTTAGTGGGACTATATTATCCACGTACAATGTTTTGTTGCAAAGAAGGCAAAGGTGGCTCTTATCTCTGTTTCAAAGAGAAGTGAAAATGTGTTGGGAAGGAACAGTTCTGCTGATGCTATTTATATTCCAGGGAAGGAAAGACCTTCCTCAGTGTGCATCAAAGTCTTCTGATCATTTACAGATTTCCTTCTATGGATGTGGTCTTGTGTTTTCATCAATATTTGCAGCTGCTGCAACAGCCACGCAAACATTGAGAGGACTCAGAAAATGACATGCTTGTAAGTATGATTAATGCTCATTACAAATCATCCCAGAACTCTTCCAATCCTAATACAGGGCAAAGCAGACAATCTAATATTAGTAAATTCTGAAAAGTCCAGGTTAGAAGCCGCACGTCTTCAACTCTGTCGCTCATGGGGTGTGCATTCCTTTGGATAATTACACACATTTCGACTCCGGCACACAGTACCACGTGAATTGTTACCTATCTACACTCATTTCTAAGAGATACACAGTCAGAGAGGCCTTAGTGGAGGACACCACAACCTCACCAGGAAAAAAAAAAAAACAAACAACAAATGCACTTTATCTTCACAAGAGATAGCTGAGGCACTGAGAGGATGGAAAACTGGAAATAGCATCCATGCTGAGAGCATAAATGATCCTTCTATTAAAGAGAGCAGAATTGAATTACTGCTTCTCACTAGGAAAAGCAGGAAAACCTTTGCAAACATCAGTCCTATTACGATCCTTCACACCCTTACCAGTTCTCTCTTCTCATTTCTATCTCACTCCCTTCGTGCTTTATTCTGTTTGTCATCAAAGGACAAGGAAAAACAAGTGTGGTGGCATATCTGATATTGCTGTAGGCAAAACCACTCACTTAGTACCTTCCTTCTCAGTACTGACAAATCTCAAGGGTAAATCCTTTTTTTCACCTTTTTAGCTACTTGGGACGTTCCCAGCAGGGCTGATTCTGATGTACTGAAGCGAGTGTGAAAGCTCTCACTGCTTCTGTGGCAACACTGTCAAGAACATCACTTTAAAAAATGGTTTTGATTGATGTATTTAACAGGGGTTTGTAGGCAACATTGTAAGTTAAGAAGTTGTTCCTGGTTTTCTATCCTTCAGACTCCGCCTTATCGCATCCCAAGGCATGAACCATCCTCTTTTCAAGTCTTAGGATGATGAAAAGCATCAAGCACCACAAAAAAAACCCAACCCACCAAAAACCTGTAGAAAGTACTTGCTCATAAAGTAACTTTAAATTCTCCTTCTTGATTGGGAACAATATGCATCTACAGTGGATTAATTCAAGTAGTTGTTTCCAATATAATAAGTAACAGGGATCCCCAGAAATGACACAGAGCACTAAGCCAAGTGGTCACAACATGTCTTGGACAAGCAGTAGAAAGCTTATGTCTTGATTGTTTTTCTTTTGCTTCAGTTCCCTGTCTTTTCAGTTCTCTGTATAAATAACGTCTTGGACTTGCCGAGTGCCACTAGAAGCAAAAAGTGCTCAGAAAGCCAGATAAATAAGATCTATATTTACCACATTGAATTATTTCACTGAGGTCAGTTAAGGTAACACTATCTCATACTTCATGGAGACTAAAGGGTTGATGAACACTCTCAGGATGAGAACAGCCACATCAAAGCAGGCCTAAGGGTCATCTGGTCCTGTGCCCCATTGCCAACAGCTGCCAGAAGGAGCTGCCTCCTTCTGAACAGAAAAGTTCAAGGAAACGTATATTGGGCAACAGGGAGATAATGTGCTTTAAGGGAGCACTCCCTGACACACAGCCAGGCACACCAGAGTCATATATGGTGCTAATAAAACATAGCAGCTTTTCTAATGAGAGACTACATTTTTAAACACTACTACAGTGAATCTGTAAGACAATCTCACAACACAGCTGACGCACAGAGCTTTCAGTTAAGGTATCTCTCTGGAGAGGATAATATGCCAGAAAGCTGTGGCCGAGGCTGGGCAGGGAGGGAAGATGCTGTGCCTGGCACGAGCTGGTGCTATAAGAGCCCATGCTTGAACAGCAGCCAGAAAAGATTTAGGATGTATTCAGAGAAAACACATGCTTGCAAATCTGACAGATCTTTACGAGTCTCCTCCAAGATAAGCCTGCATCATTTAAGCCTAACTTCCGAGTTAGGTCAGTGATCTCCAATAAAGCCATAACCATGCTGTCTGGGTGAGAGCTAGAGCAGGCTCGAGGCACGTACAGGCGACAAACAGCACAACTGCTGGAAGAAGCTACCCGAACTTGAAGATGACCTGGTTACCCAGATGAGATGTACTTCATGTCTGAGGTAAAGCCTCCACAATTTATAGAATGATTCACTGTAGGAAACATTATACAAGAAAAACAGGTCGCCTCGGTGTTTCCTGCCAAATCCCAGCCGGCTGCTCCTCCACGGGTGAGCTTTGCCTGCTCAAGGCATGGCTGCCTATGGGCTGGAGGAGCTACAACCCCACAGGCAGAGCTGGGGGCTGAACACCCAGAGGCCAAGTCCTCTTTCCAACTGCGTAGAGTTGATGGGAACACGTGTTTTCAAAGGCAGTGCTCTCCATCAAGTACAGGAAACATTGCTGTACCAAAATCCAAAATCTTCATGGGAAGATGGTATTTGAACAGAATTTTCAGTAGCAAATGACTAAATGAATAAGCTTGATAGGTAAGGGTGCTTCAGCTTACTTCATCTCCACTTACTTGTATGCAGATATTCAATTTTACCTTGTATGCACATTTTAAAACAGTATTTTGACAAGCTGGAATCAACCTCCTTCAGTCTGCAGGGAATTTTGACTTTTTGTTCCAATTCCAAACACCAAAACCCAAATCAGGACAGGGCAATTCCCCATAGAAAGGAAATTAAGAGTCAAAGCCATTCTCTTCCTAAAACCACATACAAGGCCAGATTTGTAATCTTTCTTTGACCTTCCCCATTCAGCAGAAAGGAATAATCCCACACAATGGCACATATCTGATACGATTGCTACAGAGAAATAGAGGCTTCCATCTAGAGAAGTATAAATCCTGCATTACTAAGGTTTCCTCAGCTGTAAGGGAAAGAAACATTGCCTCCTGGTGATTAAGAAAGTAATTATTATTAATAATTCTGAAACACTTTGAATTACATGGTACATTTCCTTTAAATGGGCACTATCATTAGTGCAAGTTGATTTGAACCAATGATTTATCATGGCTTAATAAACCCGTTTGATTCATATGCTCGGCACATTTTGCTCAGCATATTGTATTACTGGCTGGTTGCTATAAACAGTCCATTTAAATTTAGACAGAAGCTTTTTGGAAAAGTTCTATTTAGAATAGATACGTGAATTCCAACACTAACTACAAAGTTTCTTCTAAATTCTTCGCATTTATGCGTATGCATTAGGATCTCAAGGAAGTTCACCATTACTCTCTAGCTGAAGTTCACATTCAAATAAAGCTTTCTACTTGAACCGAACCTAATATCCAGTCATTTTAAAATCAAGAGAAAGTCTGCCAGACAGCACTGCCAAACTGGAAATTTCTGTAGCTGAAGTTCACATTCAAATAAAGCTTTCTACTTGAACCGAACCTAATATCCAGTCATTTTAAAATCAAGAGAAAGTCTGCCAGACAGCACTGCCAAACTGGAAATTTCTGCACGTGAATTAGAATCAGGCTTCCCCTCTGGCGGTGGTAATAAAATACCTCTGGCCTTGCCGATTAACCTGCAGTACTTCCTCCACATTCTAAAGTAAAAAAGCCTGGCTTTACGAGCTGCAAAGCAGGTCTTAAAACTAGCCACGGAAGAAAGAAGAGAAAAGCACCTTTACAATTTGGTCAGATATACTCCTAACAAGAAATTCTGTATTTTTAACCACTGTGTAATTAAAATGTACTTTTCTTACTGCAACTCTCCCAAGGTTTTGGCTTGTAGGTATTGGACGCTGGGCAAAACCAGACTACACCATGATGTGCCAAGCTGTACAACCAGCTCCTCTTGGGTTACTTGACATTTGAATTTTTAATGACATCCCCAGGAACCAAGTCCAGTTGTTTTGTTCTCCACAGATGCTACAGCCCTTTATAAGGGCCAGACGCTGGTCCCTTTCTGAGTATTTCCATGTTGCAGTTTCTTAAGCAGTCATTTGCAGGATGACAGTTCTTACTTGGCTCTTTGCAGAAGGAAACATTCCTAAAGCGAGCATCACCGCCAAGTATGTGTAAAGTTGGCATGAGTAATACCTGCTCCCTATTATACTCCTTTTATCTGCTCGGAGCAGGAGATGAAGCCAGTTTTAAGTTAAGAGGCTTTGTCTGATTTACAACCTGCTCTGAGCAGCCCCGTAAGAGAGTGGGTTGCATCTATGAGTTTATACAAAATGTTACCATCTAGTTATCTTTATTTGCTCATTAGATGAGGAATAAGATTGTAGAGGGCTGCTAGTGCCAGCAAGTGCTCAGCTTTCTGTAGTCTTTCCTGCTCCTTGTTCAGGGAAGTTTTCTGAATGGTGTGAAAAATTAGAATCTAAATCAAAAGTTGAATTAGATAAAGCCATGAGCTAGGATGATGTATTGGCATCCTACAGATGCAGTAATTATTTTTCTTTAACCAGCACATTTCAAGAAAACATCTGGCTATCAATTAGCATGCAAAACGCCCGCTGTTCAGCTCAAACATCTTGGTTGGCTGCCTCTGCCAGCACAAGCCACCGTTGAGGATCCATCTCCAGTCCCTCAGAACAGGGTAAAAGATGTATTCCTGTTTGATCCATTTAGCCTTTAAGGAAGCTGCTCATACAAATTCCAGGGCTGCAGAGTCACTGATAAATTTTTTTTTTTTAGTAGAAACTGCAACTTTTGGTAAGAAGGCAAAGCATGTGAGTCCCCTGTGTCGGTGTCTGAGTGTCCAGGCAAATAATACAGGCACTCAGCACACAGGCTCTGTTCTGGCAGGCCAGGCACAGCCCTTGCCCACAGCACGGGCCAAACAAAAGGGCAGGGGGAGGATGCAGTGCGAAGCCACTCGTGTTACACCTTCCCAGCCACTTAAACCTGCCTGGGTGCAACTTCGCAAAACAGACGTCCCAGAGCAAATTGGAGACTCAAGCCAGGTCTTTCCCTTCCACAACTATCTGAGAAGCTTGTGCAGTTCTCAGTTAAAATCCTACAAAGTCCTTAAAGACAATTAGTACTTTCGCTTAAGTACTTGGGAAGTCTTGAACTGCAGTTGGGTTGCAGTTGGGATTTTTTTCCCCCCCAAACAGAAAAAGGGTTGGGTTTGTGTGGGGTTTTTCTAAATGCATGCTACATTCTTGACTTTGAACAACGGCAAATCAAAATTCACTTTTTTAACAAAAGTGAAAGAGAATGAAAGTCATATCAACAAATAAATATTAATTAATGAAGTAATTACTAGGTACCACACTCTTGGTTCCAGTGTGGTTATAATTATAGGAGTGATCATGCATGGGGATGTTCAGAGATTAAGGAAAAAGAAGACGACTGGCAGAAGAGAGCAAATATTTTCCATGCTGCGCAACCCTGCTCATTGGCTTTACGTCGCTTCCCAGAGTGTGAAACTGCCTTGGCCCACTCCCAAGGGAGCATCACAGGAAAGGGGAGACGGAGATGATGGCAGTAGAGGTGAGCCCAAAAGGCAGCATCCTCATCACAAGGCAAACCCAAGCCCCGGACTTCACGTCACCCTTCCCTTTTAAAGGCCATCTGAAGCCCCTCACATGGACAAAGGGTTATGTTTTCTGCACAGTGATTCAGAACACAGATCTTGAGTTAGAACACTCCGAGCTGCTTCACAAAATCATTTTGGACTCATCTTGCTCTATTTCCGGTTTTTTGCTGCTTTGTGTCTCATTGCTCACCTAAACTGTTTTAATGCAGGTCATTTACTAGTCAGAGGGAAGGGAAAAGGACAGAGTGGCTTTTGAAACAGGTGCTTGATCTCTTTAGGTATAATTTTGCATCACTTTCAAGCTCTGTGTCAAGATTGCCTTGTGCTGCTTTGAATTTTAGCTGGCTTCTTACTTCTCAAAATACTCCCAACATAATTCTAGGCAGACACCATTAATCACTGAAAGAACAAGTACAGCATGACTGTGAGGAAGACAAGGGAAATCCAAGAGGTAGGAGGAACAGATCAGATGCATTATCAGACATGTACATTTTGAATTCAGAGTTAATATATTTAAGCAACCCATAAATGTTTGAAAATTTCAGTGTTACTAGAGTAATGAATTATAAATGCTTGCTGATTAAGAATGCAGAATTGTGTTCTCTCCGGTGGAGGATGAGAGTGTCGGAATGTCAGTAGCTTTCCCCAGCGTGGAAAAGCACTTCAAAGCAAAATAATTTTAAAAGAGGGGAGAAAGAATAAGGCAAAGAAACTAATACAACGCAGGTGAACCTCTAGCTCCACAGGCAGCTGATCTACAGGTTTCGCATCCTACCACCAGCAGTACTCAAGAGGAAGAAGTGCTATCCCTGACATCTGTTAAAACGCAAACTAGGCATTTCCGACAGAAATAAAGTAAACCTCATGATGGGATGGATATGAACAGAGCTTCTTTCAGGTACCACAACTCTAAATCTCCTTGTCTTGGAGAGAGAAGCAGCACGCACTGTGTCTGAAATGTACTGGTCCAGCAGCAGCCCCCTCGAAAGGCCTCCCCTGTTACAGTCCACAGCTCGTCACCAAGCTAAAGAAATTGCGTTTTGTCTTACTTCCTAAGTGTGAAGGATAAGAGTAAAAGTTAATGGGCCCAGTTTGGTGGCAAGGATGTCAATAGCATTGGGTTTTATCCCCAGCTGCCCAGAAAGCCAGCACAAGCTTTCTAAGCACTCACACTCTCCGCAACAGGAAAACTACAGCTATTTTTGAAAAATACATAGCCACAAAGATCACAGGCGGAGGTACATGAAAGGGGCTGTATTCAAGCAGAAGCTACTTTCATCTCTTTTGTAACCGAATGACATTTCAGCTTTAGGCTGTCCTTTTACCAACTTTACAGGGAACTTCCACTCCAGTTTCCCCTGTTGCTGTTCCTGTGCCACTTCAAGGCCACCCCAGCAGATACCTCACCCGCTTTAAAGTCGGCACAGTCAGAAAGACAAAAGGTGACAAATCAGAAATCTTTCATACTGTATCTTTTTCCTGTGATTGCAAAATATCTGTCTTCCCATTACAACAGAGATGCTCGAATATTTTGAGCTCTGGGATGCCCAGGAGGAAGAGTCATTCTCTCTCCCAAATCCACCCTGGTTCCCCTCTGCTCTTCTCCCTACCAGGATCACACAACAGGAGAGCAGGGCACGGACATCACACCCACTGGGTGCATCGCCTCCTGTTTCCAACAGTGATGTGCCAAGCTCTGCAGTCGCCATGTGGCAGCTCATATGACAGTGCTCCAGCACAGCAACACTCCAGCCTTCAGCAGGGGCCATAGGGCAGCTGACCCCGCACGCAGCAGCAGCATGGCAGCCTCCCCGGGCAGCCTCCAGCAGCACGTGTGGCCAAGATGTTCCTCCCTCTGCAAGGCCAGTGCATGTGATACAGCAGGGGCAGACGTGCCCTGGGACCAGCACCCACTCTAACGGCAGTACTGTTAGAATTAAAATGCCAGTGCTCATGATCACGACCCACAGAAAACCATCTGTTCCTCCAATGCAAAGGCGAACACATTCATGCTCTGAGAGCAGAGTGGAAGCCAGGATGCCACAACACATGCAGCTGCACCACCAGTTACTTACAGTGTTTAGTGGGCTGCCAAGTCAAATCCCACCCAATCACTTTAAAGAGGATCCAGCACACACTGAGAACACTGCACTGAGGGAAGTCCAAGAGTTAAAACAGACCCTTCAGAACAAAAAGGGTTGCTGGGTTTCCAAAGATAGAAGTGTAACATACTGCCAGGCACTCATCCGCGTTGGCATCTTCATCCTGCAGTCAGCAACCAAATGCATTTAGGTGGCCCAGACACAGCACCTTTCCCCTCTCTTCCTGGTTTCCCCAGTAGAAGAGC
>NW_010402785.1:1475-4515 GCF_000710305.1 Buceros rhinoceros silvestris | reverse complement strand
GAGCGGTCTCAGCAGAATTAGAGAAGCAAGGGTGTGTAGAAGGGCATGCACAAAATTAATGCTTTGCAGGAACTGGCTTCTCTGTCTCCTCTTAAAAAAAAAATTCTTGAGTGACACGGTGCAGAATGACTGGTCAGCTTTCTATTTCAGAATGAACTTGTCTTGGATGTCCACGGCAGAAAGTTAAACCAGACAAAGGGCTGCTCAGCAGTTCCTCATCATTGATGTCGTGCCTCTTGCCATCCCAGTTTGGAGGGGATTTTACCACAGCCAAGGGCAGCTCCTGGCTAAGGACTTGGCCCAACAGTTTGCCAGCTTTGCAGTAAGGACCCTTACAACACAGGGGTATCACCCAAGTCCTACAGCCATATGGCAACAAGCACCGGACCACAGTGCACAACTGCGTAGCACAATCACTCTCAACACCAAAACTACCCTCATGCAGGCCACCTCTCTGCCAGCTTTTATCTTCTATGAGTACAAACAACTAAAACCTCACCAGCGAGATATATACATTGAACCATAGGGTAAAATCTCCTGGGTGGGAGCGTCCATTATGAAGTAGCATCTACCATAAATCAGTGATGGCCTGAAACACTCATGCCACCTCTGCAGGAGCCAGGGCAGTGGTGGCGCACTGTTCAGCAGCACCTCACCAGAGAAGCTTCTGCCCACGCAGTATGAACACTATAGCAGCTGGAAACGGGGGATCACAATTTGCCACCTCTTCACAGCCTAGTTTTGTCGATTGCTAGGAACTGAAAAGCATTGAAAAACAGAGGAGAGGAAAAACAAAAGGGTTGATTACAAACCAGGATCACATTCCAGGAAAAAAGTGTCAGAGCTTGATCGTTTGTCTTCATTCCACACGGGAGGACAAATGGGTGTCTTTCCACATTTGTTGCAAATGGGCAAAACAGTCACTTTCAAAGGTAAGAAAAACCTGTGGCAGACTGGTTCATCAAAGCAATGGGAACAGTCCAGCAGCAACTGGTTTTGTAAAGCTAAAATAATTCAGAAGAAATCCAGCCTCCCCTGGGAGATATTTGTCTCAAAAAAGAAATAACAAATGAAAGAACTGCAGTCAAAATACCACTACGGAAGAACAGATGCTGCCACAGGAAGGCTGAAACAGTCTAGCTCCTTGTAAACCCTATTTGCTGCTTGCTCACTGCTGTTTCCATATCTGTGTAATTTATTCCAAGGCAAATTTATTATTTTAAAGATTCCACAGAGAAGGCAGAGAAGACTGTGTGCCTGCTAAGGGGGACAATGCTGGTGTTCATCCAGAGGTTATTTCTCACTCATACACTAATCTCAAAGGCTTTGCCTACCCTGGGATTTAGCAAGGCTTTTAATTAATGGCTTCCAATGGTACATCCACACTGGGAAGGATTCTCTCATTAGCTAATTAGTCTACTATCCTAATTTGGCAGGGAAAACCAGTTTTACTCCCTCATTACTGTGCATGGTAAACCCTATTTTCCTCACCTAGGTCTTCCCTCAAGTCGGTTCCCAGTTCCTGTGTTCTGACTTGCCTTTTCGAAGGACTTAGCTAGGCGGTGGCAGACAGCATCACTTCACCTCTCGATGCTAATCTGGACCAGGTCAGGAATGTCTCGTTCACTGCAGCTGTCCTCCTGAAAGCAGAGCTCTCTGAAGTCCCCAGCAAGGTCTTGGGTCATTAAGAACTGGCTGGTCAGCATCTGTCAGGAGCAACAGGAGTACACAGACTAACAAGTTCTCTGTTTTCCTATGAGGATAAAGCTGGCGTATCTCTGAAGGACCGGAAGACCACTGCAGATGCCTGGGTGTTCAGTCTAGTCCTAACCTGGGCAAGAAGCGCTCTGAAAGAGGGCACCTTGCAACAGCTGGGTTTGTCGAACCCTCAAAACACAGGGTGCTGTGCAAGGGCACAGCTGGCATGTGCAGAAAGGCACTGATCAGTTCCGTGGGCACCCAGACGCTTCACAGCAAGTAACACAAGCAGATCACCTGCGGGGGCTGCGAGCTTGCATCTCATCTGGAAGAGCACAGAGCCGTGACTGCTGTTGCTCCTCTTTGCTCCTACTGCTGGCCATGACAGCTCTCAGCAGGCAAGACTGCCTGCCTGCCTGTTTGACGGCAGAGATTAGTTTGAAAGCCCCCCGCTAAACAAGTCCATCCTTCTCCCATCACACACACCTTTTTCTGCAAGTCCTTGCACCACGCTTCTGCCTTCGCTACAGAAACTCCCGCGGATGAGCATGGGAGAGGCAGAGCTTGCCATCCGCACTGCAATACCGGATTATTTCAGTGCCTATCAGCTACACCTACTCTTAAACGCTTTTGTCAGCAAGCTTTCAACTCAGTCCAATTAGTTTTGCCTAATCATTTTTGATTAGTAGAAAGACCGTTTAAGACATAAAACCTAAGACATAAAGCCAGAGCTTGCTGGTGACTTAACACTCACATCTTAGGTATGGTAAAAAAGGTTTCCTTTGTTCCTAGTCTTCTCTTGGAAAAGCCAAGATATAATCTCTGACTTGACATCATCTGCTTCCACACAAAAGGAAGAGTATACTTTATTCTAGCTTCATCTCCCCCTGCAAAGCAGAGCACAGAGGAGTCCAGAAATGGTGCCAATAATTTGGGAAGGACAGAAAGAAAACAGGCAGAACTAGTGATGGAAAGCAGAGGAAAACTAACTTCTTGTCTTCATCTTCGCTGCTGCTGGTTATTGAGATGCCGAGATGATACTGGCCATTGCAAATAAGCCAATGGTGCACACCTCAGAGGAGACGGATGTATTTTCAGTCAGATATTACAGATACTGTTAGCGTGAGCATGACCTGCCCTCCACCAGGAGACAGAAAAGTGGAGGTGGGAGGGGAGCATGAGAGAGGATGATGGAGAGTGTAAGAGAAGAGCAGGACTATGAGTCTTGCCAACTCCAGACTTCTCTAAATGCTGCTGGAAGCCTCTTCCAGGGATACTTTATGCTGTCATGCTGTGCTTTTAGTCTCTGTACCAGGAATTGGAAAGGCTGTTTATTATGCTT
>NW_010402785.1:357-1295 GCF_000710305.1 Buceros rhinoceros silvestris | reverse complement strand
CAAAGCCGCAGGGTTGGCCTGGAGGTGCTGGAAGGCTGAGCAGCTGCTGCACCTGGCTGAGGAATCAATCGCAGGGGCTTCGGTTTGCTTTTATTTGGGCTGGTTCTGTAGAGAAGACACCACACCAGTGTCAAGAGGCCTTCACTGCCTTCCCAACTGAGGCAACTTCCACAAAGTTCTAGAGCATCTCAAAGCAAAGGGTGAGGAGGGAGGACTTTCACGTGTAGAGTCTGAAGAACACTCTCTGCAGGTACAGAGACTGAAAGACAAATTAACCTGGAAAAAGTGTAGTTGTAGAGGAGGGCTAACCAGCCGCTCAGCCCCAGCTCTGCTCCCCAAGTTGCCTCTCTCGTGATGCCAACACAAAGATATAATCCAGGAAACTGGTGAAAAGCTGCAGGTAGTGAATGGCACAATGCACAGCCGTTGTCCTCAGATGGCACAGGGCCAAAGCTACCAACACAAGCTATTGTTCCCTCCTTCTATTTAAAAGAGCGATGACTCCCATGAACGTTAGCTTTGGAGTACATGCTTGGCAACCCCAGCAGATAAACAGACAGCATTTCCATGGAGTACCCTAAGGTTCCGGAAGAAATACATTTAAGTTATTTTCGCAATATTATTAAATCCAGCAGTGAATATTTTGAATATGGTATAATCCATTTTCCTAGGAACCAGCCAAGAATGACACTAGGTTTTGCTTGGAAACCAACAGCGGAGGAAGTGGCATCGCACTGCCATCCCTGCCTCACTGCTTCCACGGGGACATGAGCAGGAGCCCCACATGCCTCCCACTTTGTCCTCAACCCTTCCCTCCTCATCAGTGTGCCTCAAAACACAGCTCCCATCACCTCTTCCCTTGCCCACTGCACAGGCCTGATCCCTCGCACTGATGCTGGTGTGACTCCGCTCCCCGACCCAAGCCTCTCCACTGGCCC
>NW_010402785.1:0-284 GCF_000710305.1 Buceros rhinoceros silvestris | reverse complement strand
CCCTGCCGCACTGCACAGGCCTGATCTCTCGCACTGATGCTGGTGTGCCCCCGCCCCCCGCCCCAAGCCTCTCCACTGGCCCAAGGAAGCCCCAAAGCTGAGTGCTGGTGAAAACACTGGCAGCGCAAATGCACGACACTAAAAAAGCCAGACAGGAGTATTTCAGCAGCCTGCAGATGGGACTCGGGGCCAGAGAAGAAGCGGTAGGACAGTGAGATCTTGATGGCTCCTGCAAAGGGTTTGGAGGGATTCAGAGAGGGAGAAAGGGAGCTCAGCAGTGGGCT